>NC_090717.1:10918194-11222658 GCF_040954835.1 Lepisosteus oculatus
TTGAAAGGTTATATTTAATGGCTTACTTTTTCTCTCTCATCCAAGCCTTTTCTCTTCCTAAATCTATCTTTGACATCTGGCCTTTATGTGATTAACCTTGATGAAATTGGGAACACTATCTTTTCAATTCAGCCCCCCTCTCCCTCCCCATGCTGTTTACTCCTTCAATGTTACTTTTCACCAGTTGAAATCAGGGTAATGACTCTGAAAGAAAAAAGAATGTTCTTTCAATAGATAATTAGGGAGATTGGTTTACCGGGGCTACTCAAGGTCCATTCAGGGATTGAGACCAGGCTGTTATCCAAAGACCTAAAGGGTTCCCAAGAGAGACATTTCCCCCAGTTTAATTTCTCAGAGCAGGTGCCTGGCAGGTAGTCAATGGAAGAGTTCTGGCTAAACATAAGAGGCCTTGCAAAGAGGTCAACATCAGAGGTCGTAGGTTAGGATCTTGGGGTCAGTAGGTCAATGGCCACTACAGTGACAGATTATTTGAAATGCAGCTTGTACCTGCTTTGTGTTGATGAGACCTTTTTTTTTAAGAAAATAAAGTCAAGTCATTGCATCATTGACAACAACACCAAAGACCTTACGATTCTCTTCTCCCTCCTCTGCACGGAGCCTAGTTTGGAACAAGAAGTCCTTTTGTTAACATTGGACTGTCTTTTTCAAAAGAAGAGACACCTGCTAATTTGAAATCATCAAAGCCCTGCATCTCATTATGAGTTTGAAAGCTTCCAGGCTGACGCAATAACTGGTCTCCACATTAGGTGAAAGACATCCAGCTGAATGTGAGTGACGTTTAGCTCCAAATCTACATTAGTGAGAATCACAGGCCATTACAATTTCTTGTATGGTTTAGAAGTGGATAGGGAAGGTCTTAAGTACAGTACTGAACTGTAGCAGCAAAGACCACCGTGGAAAATCACATCACATCAAGTGAAAAAGGATGTCAAGATTCACTTTTGAGCTGAACTCGCGCTGTTTGCACAACTCAGACTTTTCTTTTCTAAGGTCATGTGTTACAACACTAATTTGGAATCTCTGTACTTTTGAAACAGGTGAGTATTTCATGTTGTTGAGAGGATCTAAGTACTCTGGTCATAAGGTAACTTGATTCACTTCACCTTGAAACTAATTAAAGGCTCCAGAGTGTCTAGTGGAGTCCATCCGGTCCTATCTAGAGATAAGAGCCAGTGCTTTGGACAACAAGGAAGAATTAAAAAAAGATTTAAATTAAAAAAGTAGAAGTCTAATAACACAAAGAACAAGTACAGCTATCCTTTTGGAAAGTGCTTTGTGAATAATCTTTAACATAAATATTCTTTATAAACATTATGGCCATTCCCTGCTTCTCCCATTCATACCCAAGTACAGGGAATTTCTATTTGTAAATATGAAACCCAGAGTGTTTCAGTTCAAATATGAAACTAGCATTGGTCGCGCATGGGTCAGAGGTTATGCACCCACCCATTTCTAATTGAATTTGCACCAGGGTAATTGATATGTCACTGGACAGAGTGGACATGTTATTGAAAGGTCCCAGAGAATAAAACACTGCCCAAGTCCATTGGAGTGTGCATAGAAAACTACACCACAGCTGCATGGGACTCCTCCCAGGGGAAAATAGTAGAAATGTCAATGAATTAAGGAGGCCGAATAAGCAAGAGACTGAAGAGTGCAGAGAAGTGTCCCTAAGGTATTCTGTGACGTGATCGGTAGAGTTCTATGTGTTCTGATTTCAGACTTCTTACAGGACTGGTACCCTGGTTTATACAGCACACCGTGGTGGGTCTTAAAGGGCATTGTGAGAAATGTGATGGTGGTATTCTACAACAGCTTTCCAAAGTCTCAAGAGCACCAGGAAATCAAACATCTCATAACGACACTTAGCTCACTTTTCCTCATCTATTTTCCGCATTTATTATGTGTCATATACTGTATCTCTTGTGTTATTCTGCCCAGGTGCTAACAGAGGTATCAGTCTGCCCTGTGAGAGCTCTGTGAATGTCACCTGGCCTAAAGCCTAAACTATTTAAACAGTCCCTTTTCAGACAAATTAATTTGGTTGCCATTCAGAACCAAGTTCTGTAAGGGAAATGCTCTTTTGAAATGTCTGTGGGATTACATATGAACTCTAAATTAAAATAAAAGGTAAACCATATCAAATTTGTCTTCCAAAAGTTCTAACCAAAGTTTTCTTCACAAAGTGTAACTGACCCTGTCTAGTTGCTATTAGACCATGAACATTTGTGCCTGCTTTGTCACTTGGTTTTGTGGGAATATCCAGATGTGAAGAAGACATTTTGCAAAAAAGACTTATTTTGTGTCCACTGCTCCAAACAGTAGTCCCTGTTCCCCACATGTTATTTTTCTAAATGACAATATGGATCTTGACCTTATACAGATGCAGAAACAAGTTTACGTGGCTGGAATCAAAGTACTTAAATTGATCTTGATGCAGTGTTGGAAGATTTACATCCCATCCACTGGCATCAGTGG
The DNA here is from genome assembly GCF_040954835.1 of Lepisosteus oculatus. Lineage (NCBI taxonomy): Eukaryota > Metazoa > Chordata > Actinopteri > Semionotiformes > Lepisosteidae > Lepisosteus > Lepisosteus oculatus. The sequence goes on from NC_090717.1 coordinate 10,920,694, forward strand.
ATTACAGTGTATGGAGCTGTAGAGGTGGTCTCGGAATGCTGTAGCTGATACAGTAACGTAGTTACTTGCATCAAGGCCCTTTGGGTGGAAACTTGGATGTGCTACCACAGAGAGCAGTAATGTATGGTGGAGCCGCATATTATTATCTTATTATTTTGTTCTATTTTAAAAAGAAGCAAAAACCGGTCCACAAAAAAAAGCTCAAAAGCTTGATGGCCTCCAAACACCACAACACAGCTCCCTGTACAGGAGGAAAGTCCAGCTTCAATCTAAACAGAAAAAAAGGGTTGTTTTGGCAGTCGCTTGCCATCATCTTCAGTGAGCCTCTCTTATGAAAACACAGCCCTCTCCACTACGGAGTGCTTTAGGGATGGACACAAGAGTGGAATGCATGCATACGTGTGCAGACAGGGCCAGCTGAAATCCGTCATTAAAAAGGAAATATTTGCTTTATTTAATTGAACCCAAAGTGGTTCCTTTAAGGTCTTACTTTGTCCCTTCTGACTTTCCACTGTACCCCCAGGCAGTGGCGGCAATGTAGCACAATAACAAGCCTGTAGCTCAATTAGCATTAGTCTTCTCCGTTGGCAGAACTGGATACAAGAGTAATTGAAGCGTGCATCATTCTCGGATAACTTAAATAATTGGGTTCATTGGAGTAAAGTTTCATGTTCCTTTTAATTCACATATTACAAACTTAAATCTTATCTCCCGATACATTCTGTCCTTCGTCTTTGAAACGCATTCTCCTGAAGGGTCCTCTCCTACATGCTTTACTTTCAATATATTTGTCTTTTCATGGATGGATTTTTGTTGTAGATTATTGGAATTTTTTTTTCTTTATTTATAAATTGACAGAAAAATTACCCTTTAAATCTCAGAAGTTATGGCAAGCAGGTCATGGTCAGTCATGCAATAGGAGACCTCCAGAACCATTTGATTATTGGTAAGAAGGTGTCACAGAAGATATCATGTCATGTACTGCACAATACAACCATGGCAAGTTCTCTTCCATACTCCTGTTTTACTTTCGCATTCTAATATCTTTGGGTCTCAAAGTGATGGCCTCCTTCTTTCTCAGCCTGGTTTGGTTAAGGGTCATAATCTCCCAGGAGTCAAAATTAATGTTGTACTTCTTTCGTGTTGGCTATTACCACCTTATTGTCAAGAGGCAATTTCTCTCTTCATAGGACCTGCTGCATAGTTGGGCAGCAGTCACAGAACGGCCTTCATGGTTCACTCAAGTGTGTGCTACACTTCAGCGGAAATGGGGTCCTTTATCTAAACTGCTTTGGTATAAAAAGAACTAAAAAATATTTTTTTTTAAATAATGTAATATTTTCTTTAGTTTCTTTTATTGTCTGTTAGTTGATAGCATTCCAATAACAGCATAATACAGGAGCAGTGAAACATTATATTCTCAGCAGCTACCACTCCAATACAATACGACACGGTGTCTCTGTTGACTGCTGATCATATATACGGAAAGAACACTGGAAGAATAAAAACAGAAACAACAGGACAGAAGAGAAAACGAAAAACAAAGAAATGTAAGGAGCAGCAAAACGAAAAGACAAAACAAGGAAGGAATGATTAGAATCTTCACAAATGGGTCGTTTCTGGTACAGTGGATTGTCCTTGAGTTGCAATGTGTTTGTCTCTCCAAGAAGTGCCACTGGCAAGTCCCTGGAGTGGGTTACCGGTCTCACACAGCAAAAGCTAAATGCCCCGAGCATCTGTCTGCTAACCTGCAATCTGCACGCAGCGAGCGGTACACAGCTTTGCTTTCAGTTCCTGAGTTGATAGTGGGGACAAGCAAATTGTGGCAAAGACAGGACAACTCCTTTTTAGGGTTCAAATGTGTGTCAAGATTTCTAGGGGACATATACTCTCCTGGGGCATGTGGTGGTCTCTTTTCACTGACGGAAGCAGAGGTTGAACTAAGCCTTAAATAAAGCAGGCATAGCCAAATTATTTTATAAGCTTATAGAAGACACAAAGATCTTTAAGAAAATCAAAACAACTGGAAAATAAAATTTAGACTGTCCATTTAACTCCCTGAAAGTCTGTTCTGCTACTACCTGTGTTACATTTGTCATAACAGTATAAAATAATGCTCAGTTTTGTAAATGTCAATTTCGAAATTGTCTAAAACAATAGGAAACACGGTTTTGTCTGTTTTTTAACTTTCTGTTACAATGTCAAATTTCTTTAATAACTGACACTTTAACAAACACATCAACATGTTTATTAAACTCTCGGCTGGCTCAGACAAAAACCACTTGTAATTATTTACTAAGACTCTGTGGTTGAAAGGGAGGCAGGGAGGTTGTCTTATTCAGAGAAGCCTTCAAATTTGACGAACAAGAGAATCAGACTTGACACTGTCATCCTTCATTTTCCATCGGTTTCATGAATAAAGGCTTCATTGATCATATCAGAGTGAAATGAATTTCTTTCCACATAGCTGACCTGCCAACACATAACAATAATTAAGAAATCCAAAGGAATGCCCTCTGTTGCTAGCTGAGGTTAAAGGTTAGAATGTCATTGCTCTTTCTTCATTAAATGCACTGAGATACTTGCTTTGTCCACTAATGGAGGCCATGGAGAACCCACTGACCATGTCTCCACCATATGCTAGCAGATTTATGTCTGTGATTTATCAGGACCCTATAACACAGATAAGTTCACCTGTTGCTCTCAGTGCGCCAGTGCACCTGATCTAAGTATTTTTGAAGAAATACAGGGGTGTCAGCATTACAGCAGCAAAACAGTAAAGAATGAAGTAAGGTGTCACAAAAATAGAAAGTGAAAGTGAAATGCCTAATGTATTAAATAAATATTTCAATTCACTTAGGTGTTGACCAAAAACATAGAATACACAACATGCCCTTGACTGAGAAGGGATATAGTTACATGTTAAATGGTATTAACAGAGAAAGACAGGAGTATTGCAGGCATCAGAACCACTTAGGATCAATCTCCAGGGCCCGATCATATTCTACCAGTTGTACTTAAAGAAACCAAAGATGTTACACATAGACTGATAACAAAACTTCTCCAACACTCAACTCGCTTGGCAAACAGGCCAATACCATTGACTGGGAAATGCCCACGTCATACCCATCCATTAAAGAGCAACAAAACAGAACCAAGTAATTGTGGACCAATAAGTCCAATGTCTATTAGATATACAGATAAGGAAAAAACTAACTAATTAGAAGGGTCACCTGTATGCAACAGAATTCGGGGGTGTAGTCAATGTGGATTTAGGCAGGCCTTGCTCTGCTAACTTGTTAGAGCTCCTTGAACAAGCAGCAGTATTGGATAGAAACTGTGCATCTTACAAATATATTAGATATTTTATATAAATAAGGTTTTCACAAAGCTTTTGATAAAATTCCTCATTAAATAGTATTAATTCAAAGTATTATATGAGAACTTGCTATGGGATAGAAAACAGTACACAGATAAGTGGTGAAGACTCATACTGGACTGATGTGATTAGTGGAGTACCACAGCATTTCTTAATTTACATTCACAATTTGGTTTCTGGTATAGTTAGTAAGGTAGTCAATTTCAAAGATGAGTACAAAATTGAAGGGTCTATATACAGATACAACTATAGAAACTGAAAAAGATTTAAACAAAATAAAGACTGGGTATAAACCTATCTTAAAAACATGTCTTCTGAAACATGATGGGAAGCAATAAAAACAATGTGAGGATATATTGTATAACGTAGAACTTAAAGGGATGTTATGTTAAAATGTTAACTTCAAAACATTTGAAAAAAATGTTTTAATGTCTCTTTTCTGTTTGCCTGTTAAATTGCCTGTTAAACTGGAAATCATTAGCAAGGTTACCCAAAACTGACAATTTCCTCAGATTTTGCTACATAAGGAACTCATTAATACTGATAAAATTGATATGCTCCCCCAAAAAAATCATTTTCAATATTTAGTCATTCAGAATTTCTTCTGCTCTAATATTTACAAACTCTTCAAGATCCTGTTTCCTCTAGCAAGAGAGTGACAGCAATGAAGGAGATTTTTTATGAGGTCGTTTTGCAAGCTAGTTTAGGCACTGGGTCCAAGCTGAAAGCCAGCAAGCCTGTTTGTTTCCAATGGCAGTAGACCGTGATCAATTAAGCCTCCATTAGCCCCAAAGAGTATTGAAGTCTGAAGTCTGTGTCTACGGACACAGAGAAGTGACCTAACCGGTTCTCAATGAGACATTAGAATCTGATATGGTCTAAAGCATAAACACTCATTTGTTTTCAAAGCCTTTCACAAACAATTAAATAAGCAGCAGACCCTCTGCCCTATGAAAACAAACACGGAACCATAAATATTTGTGCCTTGCTTTGGTTTTGACTTATTTCCAGGCTCTGTGCAAACATGGGAGGACATCCTCTTCCACTCAGATGAATGCAGCAGTGGTCAACACGTCAGGGTTATTTTTACCATCACAGAAGAGGAACACTGGAGCTTTTGATCAATTAAGTCTGCCTGCTGCATAAGACATAACATATTTTCACTTTCCAAATCATGAAATAGAAATAATTACAAGCTTTTTAATGGATAAAATAGAGAAGCCGTGGGTATATGGTCATGACTGAAATTCGTTTGAAGAACATGTAAAAATATAAATAACTGATACATAAGGGTTTCGGTCCGTATGCTGTCCTTACACTAGAACTTTAGAAGACCAGAAATCAAACATTTGACACCAAGCTTATTGGACTATTTGCAATTTACTTGTTTATTTTATCCACCAAGAGGTACAGACCTCAGAAACGTACATACTCAAAACCGTTCCCTGCTTTATAACTCCATATCCACAAGTCAAGACCTCCAACTTGAACCCCAACTTGAACCTGCTGCTCTCACTCAGCAAGACATAAATCATTCCGTTCCAAGCACCGACGCCTGCCTGCCACTGAGTGCCGAACTTGACTCCATGGCAATAAAGTCCGTAACAGGATACAGAAACTAATCCTCACTGAACAATTGCTCACATACTTCAGCCTGCAGTACAGAAGCTGAGAGACAGTCCCGGCCACTATTATCGAGTTCACAACGATCCGCTGTGAAAGTTCAGGAAACTGGGGGAGGGGGATTATTAAGACACAACTGTCAATTCCTTGTTTTCACAAACTGGCTCTGGGTACAGACTCCATACACCATCCTGCCAAGGCAACAGATTCGCTTTACAGCTGTGCGACCTCATGATTCTATTCCATTTTGCTAATTGTTGATTTAGCAGATCTGACAGAATAATCTCACAGTACTAGAATGCACAACCACAGAGCTGTATGGGTTTTCCCACTGTCATTTCACATGACTGTTCAACATCAGTGTTCTGTATGACCTGCTGTATTGGAGTGCTCCAACACAGTCATCAGATGTGCATGCATGCACGCGTACAAACATATTAACTCTGGGTCAAGAGTGCTCATTTTAATGCGGCAGGCCTCTGTATATATACAATAATTTAATATCAGTATAGTACAAGAAAATCATCAATTTGATTAACAGCTGTGCTACAGGTTGTCTTTAATCAATCGATCAGCAATGTGGTTTTGGCAAATGTTATATTTGTTTTCCCCATTGGCAACACAAAAAGTGGCCATGCTGATGATCAGGCAAGAAGCAGACAGCTCTCATATGCTTTCAAAAACAATTTTCAATGGTAATGGTGTGATCGTACAATGTTAAGAAATTTCTCTGGTCGGTAAAGTGTGATATTCACTATCTTAGGTGGAAGGCCTGTGACGTTACACCCTATCCAGACTGCAGTCCTTATTACACATTACTCCTGTGTCACAAATGTAATTATCCCATATGGACAAAGCCCATTCAAGAATACCATTCACCACGACATCTACCTACATGGACCAAGTTGTTAAGAAGATGTCTGCAATCTCAATTTGACAAAATGTGATTGCAGATTTTGGACCATATCTATGTGAAGTCTTCTCTTCATGTCCACACCCTGCCCATGGTGCTGTGCTTCCTTCAGGACAGCAATTTCCTCCCACAATCCAAAGCCATGCTGTTGAGGATAATTACCATCTCTCACATTTTCCCCAGTAAGTGTGAGTGCCTTCAGACCCTGTGGCTGCTAGGTTAGGGCTCAGCTCATTGCATCCCAGGAAAGATAAAGCACAGAGACTAATGTTAGTTAGTTTAATCTCACCTCATCTGTACCGCATGTATTAAAAGCTGTGTTGATTTATCAGTGGGGACAATTGAGAATTGTTATGTTACCTTGGGACAAAAAAGGTAAAGAGGGTGAGTTCCAGCATCCAAAGAAGAGTAAAGCAGCAGAATTAGTTTTCTTAGCATTAATGGATGGAAATAACACAGTGTTGTTGTGTTATTAACCTCAGGAAACGTACCAGAGAAAAACATCAGGTAATGATGTGCATGAATTCCGTATTGTATTAGATTTACCTGTTACGTAATAAGTGCGGTGGATGTAGGCTAAGAATTGGTCTTACACTTAAAGACTGCCAGGACCTCCGACACCAAGCTCTTACGATTCCAGTTATTATACTTAAAGTTATTACAGTCAAATGTCCTGATTCCTCAAAGTCCAAGAAGCATGTGGAATGTGACTGAAACAACGAACAAAACACTCACAAGGGACTCAGAATGGCTCACAGTACAGCAGAAGACACTTGTGTTTCCAACAAACTGGAGGATTCTGTGCCCTTGGTTTCCCGGTAGGTGATTGCACTTTTTTATAAATTGTCAGCACTTTGAAAACAAGAAAAGGGGAGAAAGAAATTAACTGAGTCCTCAGCAGGACAGAGCTAATAAAATCACAATTGCAATGCGGGACAGGCAGGATTATACCTCTATAGAATGGGCTTTTGGCATCCTTTTCTGTTTTAGCTGGAGCAGCAGATTTCTTTGATGGCTGGCCACCTTTATGGAGGGGCAGTGCGGCACATTACAGCGCTCTTTAGATTAACGCGACTGCAGCAGAAGTACATTACTGGCGGTGGCTGGAGCCTGGATTGTCCTCCCATGTTAATATTCCCCTAACAGTGCTTTTGATTTTATTTTCATTTTTCTTTTCCTCGTCCCGGGATCAAATTAGGATCGATCGCTGCGCTGGGGCGTGCGAGGGGAATTGTGTTGTGCGCGATTGTGTGGGCCCGCCTTTGTGAGCATTCAGGCGACTAAATAGAATGATTTGCCCTTAGATGTCAAATTTCCTCGGAGACATGGATGTCAATACCAATTAGATTGTCTACAGTTGCCTTGGTCACTCAAGACCCCTCTTAGTCCTCTGTCTACCAAGGTGGGAGGAGGGGTATCTCTCTCCTTCCAAACCCATGGCTCCAAATCAGGTTTATGACTTGCACAGCACAGACATTACACTAACCCCATTAGGATCTCTGGGGGAGAGAGAGCTGGGAGGAGGCGGAGGGCGTGAGGGAGACCAAGGCGCTGCCTAAGAACGTCTTTTGGCATCTGTTGAAAGGTCAGAGTCTACTGGTTAAAGGTCTGCCAGAGAAAATAGAAGAGGAAAAAACACAAACAACCAGGGGGAAAGAAGAACAAATGAACAAATGAAATTAGGAAAGCAAGAAGCCTGAAAGGAGGTCTGGCTCCAGCCAGTGGCATTGTTACTGCCGGTCTAACATGATAACGCGACAGACAGATGTGGCCGAGTGTTTGACAGCAGGATAGGGTTTGCCACTGGGAGGGGGGCAGAAGAACATATATGGTATATCTCTAGGAACTGAAGTAGAATACCTCTTAATTAAAAATAAAATAATAATAATTTCTGGGCACAACTGACTCTTAATAAAAAAAATCCCAATAAGGTCTTATGGTCACCCAGCACATAAAAATAGAAAAACCCTTACTTATAATTCATGCCAACTGTTTTTTTTTAATACTGTCTGTTATTCCCGTAAGATGTAATATTAGCAGACTGCATTTGAGCAAGATGACATAGAAACATGCTACTATTTCAGGCTAGCCCTCTCCCTGCAAGGTTGTACCCCAGCACAGACCTTCATTTCTGACCATGGTTTATACACAAATTAAATGTCTGTTACAAAATCTGGCAAAAAAAATTAGCAGCAAAGATACTGACTAGCAAAGACAGAGCAGTACCTTGCACATCAAAGTGGGTGGTCAGGGTACTCCTGTAAAAATGTTCGATTTGACCACAACATTACAGTCCAGACTTTCCCTTCTGAAGGTTTGCTGAATGTGAATGTGCATGTTTTTTTTGCAGATTTTCGATGGATCTACTTTGTTTTTCCTTTGTTTCCCCAGGAATGACATAATTTTCCCTGGGTAACTGTGCTTTACCAAAGGCTTCACTGTAGTTTGCAACAGGTCCATGTGCTTTCATTGTGACTTACCAAGGTCAACATTTACAGGCGTCGCTGGTTAATGACTGAATTATGTCATTAGCCAGCTGTGACTGGGATTCCCAAAGCAATGGCCCATGGTTAGTTAGATGTTACCAGGAGTTGCTGAAGCATCCTCAGAATAACTGCTAATTCTAATTTTTCAGAAATGTTTCCTAAATATTTGTCTATGTTTTCCCAGTCCTGAAGAACCCAATTTCTACCAAATTTCAATCTAGCTGGGCTCTTGATTGATTAATTAACCTAATTACATTAGTGATTAGATCATTATCATTTATTTATATTCTATACCTATGAACTACTCTGGAAAGTTTCAAACTAGATAGACACTTTATTGTCCACTACTTTGGAAATTGGTCTATAGTGCAGAAAACAATCTAAAAATGTCAAAATAAATAGTCAATTACAAATGATGATCCATTCATCCATTTTCTACCCACTTTATCCAATACTGGGTCACAGGAGAGCCAGAGACTATCCCAGCAAGCAATGAGCTTAAGGTGGGATACACCCAGGACAGGATGCCAGTCCATCACAGGCCATGCACAGACACACATCAGGGCCAATTTTCCCAAAAGCCAATTAACCTACCAGAATGGCAAACAAACATAATTATGCATGAATAATTATAATAATACATTAATTTAATTAAAGGGAAACTTTAGGGAAGCCAGGTTGTGTAGCGTTGAATTTAGCCAGGGTTGAGACCTCCTACTTCAGCATGATCCTTCAATGTTCTGTTTAAAGAAGTCCAGACCTTGTTTTTTTTGTCTTAGCCCAGGGACAGCACCATCTACACCACACTGGTGTGGAGGTTCTGGGCCACGGGGAGGAGTGCCACCTACTGGTCCACTCTCACCACTAGCAGCAGGATCCCCATTTTCCTTCGAGTCCTCCCATCTCAGTACTGTTCAAACCCCGTGTTCCTTTACTTCTGATTAAGCAACCAGATCAGGCTACAAGGCAGTAGATTTGCTGCCACACTGACCTTGTTATAATGTTTACCATATCAGAGTAAAGAAGAAATATTTCATTTAGTGCTAAAAAATTAATTTAATTTTCTTGTATCCCCTGCACAGTAAAAACTGAGATTGTATTATAAACTCATTTGTGAAGTGCCTGTACTGCAGTTCTCTGTTAATTACAAGTAATCTGTAATTACAAGTTAATTACAAGTAATTATTTGCATCATATTTGTTGTTCCTGACCAGCTGAGAGTAGGCACTGTCTTCATTAGTGGAATAATGAAGCTAGGTGGAATGGGAGATGCTCATGAGATGGTGAGGTGGAAGTTCTGGGATATTGACTACGGGGACAGTCTGGAATTACATGAGGCTTTTGTCTCTTGAAATAGGAGGTAACACTCCTTCGGAAGCTTTGAATGACAGCTGTGAAGTTACTCTCTGCGCTATCAGCAAACTTTTGTTAGATGTCTTGGTTTCCTGCTGAAAAAAAGGACAAAATAAATTTTGCCCAGTACAGAACATTAGTATTTCAAATATCCCAAAGGCTGCATTAGAATTCCGGTATTTACCAGTCTTTACTATTTCTTTCTTTATAAAAGAAAGTGGATACTAGCTGCTAGCAGTCCTGTGTGTTTTTTTAAGTCCTTGCTGCCTCAGAGCCCATTACCTAATATACGGTATATTATATACTGTGTGGGCACAGTTTAGCAAACCACGATTTAAATCGGGAGATACATTTTTATGCGGCTTTCTTATGTGTCCAGTGTCAGGTGGACACTTTATCTGAAAAGAAAAAATTGATTTGCAAAAAATCGTAACTGCTCCACTGTACAGGACTTTGTCACAGCTCAAGAGCTATGTCTCAAAACTTAATCTTTGCACACCTTAACTTTATCTTTGGCCTATAGACAATTTGAATTCTATATGAAAACATGTATTTGTAACTGCTGTAATTATAAGCAAACATATTATCCAGTAGTCCCCTATAATTAAAATCTGTACACAGCCCTGGCAGAGATTTCTTTCCTTCCTTTGCAGGGTGCATGTAGATGTTTCCTTTAAGGCACTTTGAATTTGCTCTCATCCATAACACAACACGGGTCAGATGACACTTTACAAGCACTTTCAAAATACATTGATCTCTATCTAGTAAGAGGACTAACTAATGTCAAACAGCATTCTTTTTGCTTCCACTTGATTCAGAGCTATTTTTCATCCCTTAGGGTAAATTTATCAGAGTGCAATAGGAAGAGACAAATAAAAACTGCTTACCCTTTGTACATTTTTTAGAAGTATGCATTTTCCTACTTTATTTTGTACTGCTTTTCTTGTTTTCCAAGACATGGAGAACTACTGTAAGGGATGGTGTACTGTGGACATGGGTATTAAACCTCACGTCTCTCAAATTATTCAGGTTCATTTTTGGAGAGAAGATTTATGTGGAAAAGGCTACTGCTTCCTCTGACTGTGTTTCTATACAAATTTAGGGTATAGAATTTCCATTTTAGTGTAATTTGAATGAAGTAATGAAAGACCATTTTAGCATCAGGAGCCAAATAAGGATATACAGTAGTAAGAAAGAGTTTTAGAGTTATAATGGCTCACAGACACTCTGCTGTTTTTTTAAAGGTTAGACTGTCATGTAAAGGATATATATTTTGTTGTGTAATAGTTTTACTTCTTTATACTGCCTTCTGATATTGGGAGGGCCTACAATATAAAATGTCATCTATTAGAACAGGATTTATATCAACAACTCCTTTTAAATGTTCCTTTGCCAGTTCAAAGTTCTGTGTCAAATCATTATAAATAGTTCCTCCACCTCCATTAAGTCTGTGGTATTAAAAGAATCTCACCATTCTCCATAGCCCTGTGAAAGTCCATGTTTTGTACATGTATTTCAATAGCAGCTGCATGAGACAGGGAAACACTTGAATTCAAGGAATTCATTGCAAGAGTGAAAGCAGGACCTAAGACAATTGAGTTATAGATTTGGGCATTTCTCAATGAAAGGATTTTCTTGTGCCTAAATAGTCCATTAGATACCGTATGCTATGTCAAAAACATTATGGGACAGAGTATTAACTCTGACTTTTTCCATACCCCAAACTATTTAGGGACAAAACAATGCCAGCTCTTCATTCAACCCATTCCATCTCCACAAATTTTGATTGCTGTCAGCGCTGTAAGTCTCACCCAAAGATCATCTATCTCCTTCACTGGTATCATATTTCCATAACCTTTTTTTCATTGCAGACACTGGCCGGTGACCTGTGAAGACAATATTTAGATAAGAAGCAAGGGTTCCTTTATGGTTCAGGAGCCCCCACCCCCATCTGACAACTGCATCCCTTTATATAACTAACCTTTCTCAGCTTTTTCTTAAACATCCTGCCTAGGCTAGACCTGAATGGCTTTTATTAAAGGTAAAATGAGAATAGTAGACTGTCCATTGAAGAGGAGAGATTGTTTTTTTCGTTTGTTTCATTTGCCTGTCAAGAGGCTAGGCCCGTGATACGCCTGTAATCAAAGGGTACTTTTTAAGAAGGTGAATTTAAAACGGCCGGAGAGCACAATAGCTGACATTATCATCCGATGAAACAGCAGTCTCTGTCAACACAACCTGCCAAGGAAACTATGCTAGGACTGAGAAAAATCTGAGGCGAACAGTTTCTGCTGTATGTTTCCAATCCTGACAAGTTCAATCAGGTAATAACTAGGGTCATTCTCTTAGCCCCCCAAAAATGATAAAGATATGAACATACTCTAACTGGATAAAATTAAACGCATGCAAGAGTACAAAAAATGTATGTTTTGAGGTTCTGCCAGTCTGAATTCTGTTAAACAGAACAGAGATCTGATGGATAGAAGGAAGTTTGTCAGTTTCCTTTTTTTTCACTCTTCAAATTGCATTTTTGGCCGGATTTCTCAACAGGCTTTTCACCAAGATGGAGCAGCTGTAAAACTGCGGAATGGTTTTGGAATGATCAAAATCTTTCTGTTTTCAGTGTTTTGAATTTTAATTTTGAACAGCACATATTTGCATACTTGAGCATAATAGTTTATTTTGGTGGGTGACATTCAAGTATTCCAAGGCGACCTTTATTAGGCATAACAAAGAAGAAGAGAGATTATTTATAAACATTCATCCTCAATTAAACATTCATTTTAATCATCTTATTAAAATTCAACCCATCCTCCAGCAAAAAAAATATGTGTTTATACCTGAACTATGTGCTATTAAATAAAATACAAAATTCAGTGTTCTGACAGTTTTCTTGGAAATGCTTTTCTTATCATATTATTTTAGTTTATTGTAATGTAGCAAACACAACAGCAGACAACAGACTTTCAAAGACTTTCTGAAAACTGTAGAGTTTGTCCAAAGCCTAATTCCCAAGAAACGTAAGCAGAAAAAACACTAAAAACATCAAGTAAACATATTTAACCTATTAATCATGTTACCGTTTTCAAAACTGGCACAATAAAATTTCCCAGATTTCCCAAAACATGGTTTTGTTTTGGTGCTTTCCACCTTTCTTCAAGTCTACACTGTATATATAGTATATCATCATTACTTTTTTATGTGGTTGTATTTTAGGACTGTGCTTCAGATGAGTCTACTTCCTTTAACTTCCAACAGCAACATTTAATAAAACAAAGTCTAAATAAAATCCAATTAACAAAGATAAGTTAATCATAAATAACCCAGTTAATATCCAGCTTTGGAGTCTCTACAGAAAACTGTAGGCTACGCTCATGAGCCAATGCAGTCCATATGCCAGCAGAAGCTCAGCAATGTCAATCGTGAATACTTAGCAAATACTAACCCTTTGTATTAAAAAAGCATGCGATCAAAACAGAACTTTTTATTGTAAGAAAAAGAAACAAAGCTTCCATTTGCAAGCTGGCTTAACCTAGCAGTGACACCTATTGTAGAGCCTTTGAAATGGTCATTCAGAATAGTTTCCGCGTGGTGCGCTCTGCAATTAGGCGGCACATCTGCAAAAAGACCTCCACTCCTGGAAGCTCTAGGCTGGTTCAAAGCCAAGAAAAACATTTCCAACCACCGCACTGCAAATTCTCTTATTTGAGCAATTAGACGGATTTCAACTGTGAATTTCAGAGTGGATTACACCTCCCACCCTCTGCTGCATGCCTCCAGAAAAACACAATAAAAAAAGATCAAGAATACAACTCCCTATAAACCTATGATTTACAACCATGTCATCTTCTTTCTTAAACCTCCCTCTGATCAACTCTGAGTTCAGGCAATTAAAACAACATTTGTCTTCAACTGCACTCAAGTAAACATTTTAACTGTGCAGAAGTTTCACTCAGTTTCGGAACAGCAACAGATGAGGTAAAGGGTTAAAAATAAAAACTCAAATGAAAGAAAAACTTCAAACTTTAAAGATATTCTCTTAAAATAATAAAGTTAAGTTTCATTTACCAAAAAAATAATGTAGAAAATCTTATTATTTCTTCATCGGGTTCATAGTACACGGCAAGGTACAACTGTTCTCAGTCAGAGGTCACTAATCCTCTGTATTATAATACAAGGAGAAGAACTGTAAGATGAACTTTAATAGTGTTCTTTGAGCACTGGGTCAGTTTAGTTTGCCATTAGTGAAATGCAAATGGTATATATAGTATCATGTAGTAATTATATATATGTACTACTACAGTATATCAATATATACTGTGCATGTCATAAATGCAGAGACACTTAACACTTTCTAGCAAAGTGAAAACCACAACTGAGCATAATAAATGTGATGCATTTACAGTACTTGGGAGGACCATGAATTACTTAAAGAAGTCTGTACATTTTCTGACACACATTTTACAGCCTGTGTTATGTTTACCAGAAAAGGCAATACCATCTCGGTGACCAACAAAATACACTTCACAATCTATTTATTTGTGCACATGGCTACAAAAATATTTTTATTGTAATAAACTAGTTTTATTATATGTGTTACCAGGGAATGGTTGTCAATCTACTGAAAAGACTTGAAATAAGAGCTTGGTATTTTTTTTTCTGTTTTATTTTCTTTAATGCTGCATTGGAAATTCATGACAGTCACATTATTGTGATGCATTACTAAATAGAGGAACAGTGACAGAGGATTAATCTCAGGTTAATCAGCGGCCAGCCTCTCAGATTTAATACAGTATCTCACAGGTTTCAATGCTGTGTTTAAGACCGCCTACTCTTACAGATACAACAAAGGTAGAGGCAGCTTATATCACCAGCATGTTACTTTTTGCTAAGAACTGAAGTCAGTGCATTCCAATATACTCTCCAATACACATGATGGGAGTAAATAGCATTTTCTAGGAATATCTTAATGGTGAAATACCTGAAAATAGGAGTAAGGTGTTCTGGTGGCTCTCGTGAAGAGCTGCTGTCTAGATGTATTGTCATGTATGGTCAAAAAGCAGTAGGTTGCAAAAACTGAAATCTGAAGTTTCTTATATGTTCTGGACTTCTTTATAGATTGTTATTACATCACAACGCAGAATACTTGCAATCACTTGGCAAATTGACAATAAATTCCACTAATACATTGTGTAGGTATTGCAGAGTTGGAGATCAGTAGTTGTTCAAAAATTGTAGATATGTATGTAGTATACACTTACGAATGTTAAAATGATGTTTTGAATAAATCTTTCACAAAGGTATATAGTAAAAAATAATTTTGGAATATGTGACAAAAAAGACAATAATATACATTATGACATTTTATACAGCCATCACTGGTTACTGCTTCAACGAACATCTACCAGTATTTGACTGCTGATCAGTTTTTGAATTTAAATGTGCCACCACTAAGTAATGACTAAACAACTTTTTACACTACATTGGTACCATGAGGAATAGAGTGTCAATAGCAGTAAGAATATCACTGAGTTTTTCAGCCAGTCATTCAGATAAGCACGTTTTCTGGAGACAGTAGTTTTGGCATGTCAAAAACAAAGACATGGGAGGAATTAAGATGAAAACATCTTGAAGCATGGTCAAGCAGATTTCTGTTTAATGACTTGGGCCTGGTTAATCAAAGATTTGAACTTAGGTGTCAATTAATAACCACAAAAACCTAGGCAGAGTTTTGTTTGTCAAAGGCTTGTGACAAACCCAGTGGAAAAGTGACATCAGCTTGGCTTGCTTAATGTGTGAGGTGATCAAAGTTTCGATTCAGTAAGGTTCCTAGCTGCCAAACAGCAGAAAGTTAGCTGACTGCTAGGCAGAAAGAGCAAAATGTGTCACTGGAACTGCAGTCAAAAAAACTTGGATGCAGTTTTCATAAAGCCTAGGGGTGGTATATTCCATTTCATACAAAAAAACCCAACTCTGTTTTGGATCAGTGGTTCACTGCAGTCTCCAGTCAGGAGGGTGAGGACTGGAGAACTTCCCAAATGTGCCTTTCTTTTTGGAAGAGGAAGGAAATCCGCAAGGAGGGATATGTTTGGAAGCAGCTCATAGATTTCAATGTTTAGTTTTACGGAAGTGACTCTGAAAGGAGAAACAATTACAGTGATTGTATAACCTGCTATGAATTATTAAATCCCTAGAGTATGACAATTTCCAATAAATCTTTTCTTTTTCCTATTATGGTTTGTTTAAACCCCTGTAACCTTTTGGAAATTAATGATCATAAAGGGCATTTTCTTTGTTAAAACTAGATTTCCTTTTCAACATCAGAGAGGCAGCAACATGCTGTTTTTTTTTCTTGTCATTGGGTCAGTTAAATAGGAATTGTTTGGGTTTTGCGTGCAACTGCTCCTGTATTTTGACTGCATTCTGAAATCAAAGGCTGCCACCGACCAAAGGTACAAAAATAGCACCTATCCTTGAAAGGTAGTGATTCTTTTGCTCAGGGTAAGATTCTTACTGATTGTGTGTGTTCCTGTGACAAACAATTTTTTTTTACAAAGATTTTGTTTCTAGAAACAAGAAGCCACGTATCAAAATATTTTAGAATGGAATGATCCGTAGGAATTACCCATCTTCTCAAAACTAGTGGGAATGGCTCGTTTTGTGCCATCCAATTAGGATTGTAATCTAGTAACCCACCGGGTCTTTTCATCAGTGGGAAAAGATGTCTGACCTTGAAAGAGTCAGGATTTGTTTTTCTTTCGCTGGCCTGTATACAGTGCAATGCTCAATGCAGACCTGGGTGTTGTGTCCATTTTGACAGCCTCACATGTTCACATTACTCTGATCTCAACCCTGTTGAACTAATTTGCAATGTCTGATTGTAAAGGCAACCAAAGATTGACTGATATGTTTGCTAAAAAAACACTGCATAAATCAGTGAACAATTCTCAAATCTAAATCTGAATAATAGGGCTAACTTGGCTTCACTTTCATTCATAAATTGAGACTTGGCAGCTCCAAATCTTTAAAAGGAGGGGCTATATTAAACGGAATTGTCTTGCATAACTAAATATGTTTTACCACATGTTATAGGACTCGTGTGTTTTTACTGAGTTGGCTATTGGGCTAATATTTTGTTTTTGTTTGGCTGATTCCCATTTCAAAAGTGGCTCTGTTTATTGGAGGGGCATGTTTTGGTGAAAATGGCAGGTTACATGAGATCTGTTTTCAACTGCTATTTCCAGATAAAACCACGCATTCTGTCTCCTGCTCGGGCTCATTAATATCAGAAAGGAAGGTCAGTAAATCGTGTTGAAAGCTGTGGTTCTCCCTCAGATTCAAGTCTTCTGAAAACAAACCACACAGTTTTGCTTCACATTAACAAAAATGAGGAATAGTGAAACTCTAAACTGAAGTTATGGGAAACAAATCTACAATATTGTTATTGCTGTTTAAATACATCACTTAGAGGCCCTGTCTCTTCCAGGTGAGTGACTTTCTTTAGTTTATCACAACAAAAAGAGACTAATAACTATCCTGGTATTCCACCAGGAATTTCAAAACTGTGGTACAGTAAATACAAATACAAGACACACTGTTACTCTAAATGTACCGTAACTCCTGTTGAAAACTAAGTATGAGTGTAACTCTATCAGTACCTTTATTTTAGAAAGCTACAAATACATTTATTTTACATATTACATACATATTTATTTGCAGAATTTCTTACTAATTTAAAGAAAAAATACTAGTACTATTAATTACATTATGTGAGCTACAAATGCTAGAAAAATACACAATATAAAACAGTCAAACGAAATAAATTAGCACTTTTTTAAGTTGTTGAATTACACTATTCTACTCCAGTGGTTTTTTTTTGGATACCAGTTTTTGCTTATGTGTTATGCTTTTATGCTGGAAGAAAGCCAGCACTTGTTTGGTAGCACATGCAGATTTCTCTGGTGAAATTCACATAGCCACATGGCATCAGAAATTAAACAATATTGTCTGTGCATCATTATAACAATTTAATACAGAGAATGTTTTAACAACTGTAGTTTTGCAGCACTGCATGATCTTGTAAATGTAGAAATCAGGCTAAGTAAAAGCGAATTCAGTAATTCAGATCTGGTTTACCAGAAGGAACTAAAAAATATTTCCATGTGTTCAGGTCTTTGGTTATTCCAGTTATAGCAATCAAGTCAAAATGACATTTTGAATAGTTTTGAATTTTATTCATAGCAATGAACCCAACCTGAAAACATGGGCGTGTCTGAAGAATTCCCGTCTGCTCTTGCCAGGAGAATCACTTTCATCTCTTCTCCCAAACAGCTGGTTAATCAATACAATGTTTAACAGCTGTTCTTCAATTTTAAGTGTTGATCACTTCAGCCAGCATCATTTTGACTTCTAGAAAACAGAAAGTCCTTTAAAAAGAACTGCCCCACGTGCCGGTGGCAGAAATGTGTAAATGGCAGGAGAAGGGCCCAGGGGAAGTCTATCCTTTGTGGGCCTCATGCTGAGGTTTGGGTTGTGGCTCACATTGTGACCAGCTGGGGCAGCTGGGTAAGGACTGGGCATCTGTCATATCTCCCAGCAAGCCCTTTACATGTATTCTACAGACATTTGTTTTAATATTGTTTAAGATCCACTTCTTGGTCCATAAAGCTAGTAGGTTCTCCTCAGCAATTTACAAAGCTTTACAAAGCACAAGACTTGTACTGACCTGTGTTTCTTCCAGCTTCAATGTACAATGTAATCAAAAGCAGTAGGGCCACATAAAACTCAGTCCCCCGGATTTCATGTCTCTTTGGAGACAAGTACAGAACAGGCAGACGTCACATTATATCTTGGGCTGGTTGATGGAAGGGAGACTGACTGCACTGGAGGCCATATGTGTGCACAAGCAGCCCAGGTGTCCATACCGATGAATTTACCTTCTCACGAAATACAACAGGGTCGTCTTTCTCCCCCCCTCTTTCAGTGAAGGAAAACGACAGGGTCAGAGTGTTAAACAAAAGGCAGAGGACAGCGCCAGAGCGGGGCCAGAGACTGTTTGTCAAAGGAAACACACAAATCTATAAAACGAAAGGCCAGAGACTGCACAGACAGTAAAAACTGTATGTTTTTACAAGACGTTTGACAAAGAAGATATGTGTGAATTGAGTGAGAGGCGTGGAATCGTGTGCCATGACGAACATCGGCAGCTGATAAACGTGGCTTGATGAAGACAGCAACCAGACTCTGTAATGTTTGTTCAGAGGAAAAATAAGCGCTGGTGGAAATGGTCATGCTGTCGTGGGAACAATCCAGAGAATAAAATAAAATGAACTTCTTAACAACGAAAATAAAAAGAAATAAACCTTCAACCTCGGTCGAAAGAAAAATCAGGCCTTTTTCAGCACATTTGCAGCCGGTTATGTGGCACACTCTTTGCTAAAATCAGCTCCAATAATTTCTTCCATCCTTTCTCGTGTGCCATGGGTGTGAGACGCCAGACTGCATTTTAAAAATCAGGAAGAGGGTCTTTTGGATGTGGTCATCAGAGTCTTGGCCCATGGCCAACAAACCGCAATTTCAAACTGTGTTCAGGATGGCCTCTGCTTTTCATGAAGATGATTGCCTTTTTCTGCGTTTGCCAAAAACTAAAGGCAACAAAGCAGTGTGAGAGGTTGCTTGTGATACCAAGAATGTGACTCAACCTTACACTTCAGAGAAGGGCTACATGTGGCGTGTGCACCCACGTAGTTATCTTTTTACTTCCTGAATGTGTTGCTGTTTCACATCCAAAAAACTAGTCAAAACTGAGCTGTGCTCATGCATTAATGAGTGGAGAAAAACACATTCGTTCTTGAAAAGTGATATTGCAAACTTACATCCAATAAAGCCATATTCTCAGACACATGTGTTTACAATAAAAATTCGGCTTCAGCCTGCCAGCCTGTTTTTCCTTGAGACGATAAGGCATCTATCTCCTGCTGCTGTTTCTTGGTATCTCTGGCTTGGGTGTATCTATCAAGTGTAGTATGTAGAAGTCAAGTATATGTGCGAAGAGAGCTGAAAAACTGTCTGCACTAAAATCTCAGATCATTCACAGAATACTTCTATGATTTACTGCAGAATTTGTGCTCAGGACTGCGTTGTTAGCAAGTTCCACTTCTGACTTTCCAGAAAAACACTCAGTGAAGCAACACAAACCAGAAGAGAGATGATGCTGGAGGAGGGACACACAGAGACAGCCCTGGAGAGCTTCTGTCCAGCGTGTCTTAATGGATCTTGTTCTCTCTCCAGCACCAGATGTCCAGGGGAAAGTAGATGCTTTTGTCCACTGAGGTCAATCAGATCAATAAGGTAGTTAAGAGACTCAGGTGGAATGAAATCCTATAGAGCCTCAGATCCTCTTGCCTACAAGTTGCGCATCCCTGCAAGAGGCAACCTGCGAACATCTCAATGAGCACCATGCTGTTTTGCGCCTATCATTCTGACTATTAGATACTTCATTGATCCCATGAAGGAAATTGCGGAAAAAAAGTTGTGATCACAAATCTAGTCACAGGCAAAGATAAGAAAGCAAGACACTAACTCACTAACACTAACTGAAACAAATGAAAGACAACAAAAAGACACAACTGCTGTGACAGGCTGCCACTAGCACGGCCCATCTTGAAAAGCTCATTTCAGAACGCAGAAGCTTTGTTTCACTTGGACTAGGTTTGCATGTCTCTGATAGACTGTCTCAGGGCAAGTTCTAAGCGATCTTGAAGACTTGTGAATGTAAAAGCGCATTTTATTGTATTATTATATTATTCATTTATTTTGCTGATGACTTTAACCTGGGTGACATTCATGTAACTCAAATAGTGAATTGTCAACATAAAGCAGGGTAAAAGAGCATAGTGGTGTCCCATCCTGGGGGTAACCTGTCTTGTGCTCGTTGCTTGTAGGGATAGGCTCCAGCTCCAGTCCAGTGCTGAACTGGAAGAAGCAGGTAAGAAATGGATGGATGAAAGAGTGAAGTGAAGCACTACAAGTTACCCCAGGAGTACAGGGATGAATTACGTGATTTTCAGGTTTTATTGTGCCGCCCGATGCTTCAGACTAACTGATTTCATCACGTGGGCAGAAGGAAGGAGAATGAGCAGCAGGAGAGGAAAGAGAAACAATGACAAAGTGACCATCAGAAGGTGAGCAGAGAAGACAAGAGGGGAGTGAAAAATGCAATGGAAAAGGCAGAAAGTGAGGAAAAGCATTCTTAGATGAACATCATTTTTGCATAGCTACAAAATATTCAAAATTATATCCTATATCATATTGCTTTGCAAAGGCAATGTGTGTAGCAACTACATCTTTAAATACATGGGTTCTGGGATCTAGACTGAAGCACACTTTAATGCCTGTTTATCTCAAAACATGTGTATGAAGATTCAGGATTCACTGTCTTTCCTGCACATGGTTTCAGTTTGCATGTGTTTGTGCATATGCTGTCAGAACATGAGTAATGACACCTGCTTGAACCTCTTCCAGTCAGGCTATAAATTGCTAGCTCTTATTGAGTACAGATTTCTAATTAAGATGCATAATTGTCATGATTCATCTGAGGTTAAGTAAACAGACTCTTTCTCTTTACTGACAGCAGGAATATGAACAATAGTTCAATCTGAACTAGAAGAACAGGCACAAACCCAATCCACTGCAGCAAGTTTAGTACCAACCCCAGGTCTCATGCTGCTCATGGGAAGTCAATTAGCTAATATTAAAGTTTTGGGTCAAAGTAAAGATTTATTTTTTTATATGACCTCTAAATACCTGACGGCTGTCATTATTATTGAGCTACTTTACACAATTTTAATCACCTCTCAAAAAATAGATTTGTCTCAAGTTTCCTACAATTGCACCCATAGAATAGACACCAGCCATCTACACGATGGCACATTTTGCTTTAGGCCCCATGTGATGCACAGGACCAAGTTCAGTTTTTCTGCTATGTGCATACTTGTTTTTCGTGTTATGGCTGTTCTCTTTAAACTCAGAAGGTCTCTGTCATTGGTGTAAGTCTTTTTACGTGATTTGTTTGTTGAACACTCCCCTCTACCCCACCTCAGCATTCCAGGGTTTGTGCTTGCTTACATTTTTTGGCGATTCCAAAGTATTTTGAATCATGCATGGAACCAACACTTCAATTAATAGCATTCAACTTGAGAAACTCCAGTGCATCATCCCATAGCAAACAACAGCACAATGCATGTTTAGTCAGCAGCTAAAAAGAAAAATTGACATCCTTTACCTTTCAACTTCTTATTATATCCTGTGCTGAAAATGACAAATGTCTGCAGAAGTGCAACCTATTCGATGCAGGGAGGAGAAATGCAAGCATTTCTAGCTGATCCTTTAATGCATTAAATTGTCTATTAAAAAAAACGTTTCAGCATACAAGCCTGTAGTCCCATTTTTAATTTTGTTTTTTAGAAACCTACTAATGTATCTGTCACAGGAATATTTCACTTCAGCCACTCTGGAGGCAAAATATCTTCAGAAAACAAGTGAAACAAAGAACTGAAGTGGAATTTTCTTTGTTCTAAAACAATAAAGCTCACTTGTTTGCACCACTATATCTGCTAGTGGGTCAGTCTCACTGCAGCAACATCTGTAATAAAGACAATAATACAGTTTCAATTATACTGTACTAGTACGCTGTGTACTTCCTGATCTTGAGATGCAAGTCCATTGCAAATGCTCCCCTTCGTAATCAAGTGCTAGTATCATCACAAGATATATTTATTACAACAGATAAACAGGATTTAGGGGTTCTACAAACAGATACATACAGTCATCAAAAATGGAATAAAGACATAATGCTGAAACCAGGTTTATATAATGAACCCTAAAGCAATTACTGACACTTTAAAAAAAATCCTAATATAACAAACAGCCTTTATATGAGGTTTGCCTGATTTATGCCAGAATAGATTGTTCATAAACACGTCCAACAGTTACCTATTTTAAGTCAATATTTCACCTCATCATTCATGTTTTTCCTTTAATTTGATTAGGTTCAAAGTGTGAGTTTTTATTTTTGTAGCCTACATTATATAAACTGTGTCCGACCATGCGGGTTCTCTGCATCTAAATTTGTAAAGCTCAGTGATATTTTTGTTTTCAACACTGCCTTGAATTTTAAAGCAGCAGGAAACCTGTTCAGGGGGTTTCTGTAACATAATTAGCATTACAGTTTAAGCATGTTCCTTCCCTCTCTCTCAAAGAATGGTGCACTAATGAGCAAACACACAAATGGCGCTCTTTCAAAACTTCCCAAGAATAATGTGTCCCAGTTGTTTTCATTACAGAGTTGCCCTTTTCGCAGGCTGAGAGAAACACGCATGCACTTAGATGTTTAATCAGAAAAATGAATAATAAAAAATGTTTGGTATTATTCCTGGTGGTCTTTTTTAAATACATCACTAGGGTCAGGTATCATCAAAAAGATGTGAAATGGCAATCTTAGCTTCAGGGCTTGCGAGTTCCCAGATGCGTCATGGGACTGTCCAAGTTCATTTATTGCCATTCCTTGGCACACAGACATATACACAGACAAAAAGAGAATCAAACTGTTCCTCATCTGCTTTATTTGCCCATCAATAGTACTTTGTGTATTACCCACCCCCGATACTCTTACATACAAACTGCAGTGCAGGCTGTTATTGCCTCTTACTTCATGTGGTAGGTTTTGGTAGATACTTAAGACATATATTGCTTGGTAGTAGTAATAATTACAGTTGCAATATTAAAGGTCAAGAAAGGCAAAATGACACACAGAAATGAAAATCGTGTAGTTGTCGTAGAAATTGCTGTATGTGATGTTGCTCTTCAGTTAGTATGTGTATGCAGAATGAAAAAAAGGCTGTTCTCGAAGTTCCAAGTTCAAGATTCCACACATTGATAACTCAGGCTTGAACTACCAGTGAACTTATGAACCCTAACCTCCACCTGACGAAATTTGTTATTTGCCCTGACACATAGACTTAAATAACTTGTTGCGAGCACTGTGGAATGCGATCTGGAGATTAGATAGGGTTTTCAACATGCTTGAAAAATGAATATTTCTTTCTAGAAAAAAAGGTTTTCCTGATTTAATATCAAGGTTAGGCCTATTTTGAGCACACTTTAATGGTATTGACCTCATATTTGTACCATAAAAAAATAAAAGGTGGATAGATTAAGACAGCTAGCTGTTTTTTTATGAACTTATTCATCCTTGGATACCATTAAAAAGGTGAAGTGCCACCTCTTTACAGTGTATGCTTAGAATTACCGAAATGCACAATTTCATCTAGGTTTTTTCATTTTAGGGACAGAATCAGATCCAAGGTTCAAAGGCATTAACCGCCTTTTTGTAAAATAATGTTAATGCTATTAGTCCTTTGGTTTTATAGGTGCTGTATATGTTGACCCTTGTGTTGTATGAAGAACTCTGTTTATTTGATTGTAACCAAGAGAAATTCAGTATTCTTTAAACCACTGGACATACAGCAGTTTTAATTCTGTTGGACAACATGGAAAAGGAGCACATTTTTCAAAGCAGTAAAGCTTTAGATTGAATGTGGAAGTGCAGGGCATTTTCTTCAGCCTTGTAATCTGAAGAGATCTTTGTCAGGCTCAGCAAGGTCAACTATAATACAGCAAGGTCAACTATAATATCTTCATTTTCTAGCACAGTTATTCTTTCAGAACGAAGTAACTGCATTGCAGAAAAAGCATGGAAATCCACCAAAAAACATATTTATTCAACTGGAGCTGTCAGTTTACATATATCTGATTAATGTTTATCAGATATAAATGTTTTTGAGATAAGAGACATTCATTGACTTACTGTGAGCACGAGAGGGAATTAAGAATAAAGAAACAACTACCAACAGCCACAATAAAATAGTCTACCTGGGCATATTTCTGTTATTGTGTGTAATGAAACTAATGAAATGTAAAAAGTATCCTTAATCTTTTTAACTGCAGAAATAATAATAATTTCATCACAGAATGATGGAAATTATGCAAAACTGATTTAGGATTTCCGGGGACTTAATTCAAGTTTTCAAATCCTGGAAGACATTGACCAAGTCAACACAAGAGGCTCTTCAAGATCAACAGCCCAAGGATTGGGGGATATTCATAGAAACTAAATTAAGTGATCCCAGACAGGAAATAGAAGATACTTCTTTACAGAGAGGATTCTCAAGGGAAATCTGGAACAAGCCTTTAAAATATGTGGTTGAAACTGACTCAGAAAGATCCTTTCAAAAAGGGCTAGACTGAATTTTTAAAACATTAGGCTACTGTAACCCCTTTTATCTTTCAAGCTTAATTGCGTGTGTATGAGACTGTCGAGTCCAAAAGCACTGCCTATGTGAATAATATTTTTCCTCTGCAAATAAAGCTCTAATTTAAGCCTGAAAATCCTACTTACTTTTTAATCAGCAGAAAGATTGACAAAAGTGACAAAATTCTTTTTTCCAGATCCCACAGCCAATTAATGTAAAGGTTTCTCGTTGAAACTCTGAAATGAATGCTGAAACACAGGGTGAATGCACAAACCCAGAGCTCTGTATTGTATAGATGCATATTTCAGTAAGTTACTGAATAGTCTATTAAAGTATATTCCTGTGAAATAAGTTGAAACCATTTGACAGGCACTAGCCACAGTTAAAATTGGAATGTTTTGGAAATTTTGTTTATCCACTAAAATTGGAAAATGGTTGTCAAATGCTTATTATGGGTCTTTTGAGAGTTGATTTAAAACAGAGAGGATTTTTGGCAGCTGCATGTCAGTCTATATCCTATAAATCATAATGGTCAATCTGTGGTCCAGTCACTGTTGTTAAAGTATCTGGCAGAGGGAGCTTTTGCCATTAAGGAAATGTTGGTTATGTGATTGTGTGGAAATCAATGTAACTTAGCGATGAAAGTGCGATGGATCCATACCTCCCAGTATGTCTGCACCCTGCAGTCTGGGTTTTCAAACTCTCCTTCCATCTGCAATGTACACAAATAAACTTCTTGCCAAGAACAAAATGCCTTTTTACACTTAAATAAAACTGTCATAACGTTAGCTGACGTAAGAACATTATGGAAAAAAAATGCATTTTTCTATCCATTTTTAAGGCTATATCATTTTTTAGCATCCAGGATATTTTAATACAGACACAATGTTGTCACAAATTTGAGCCACTTCTGAAGTTCAATTATCCTATTAGAATTACTACATATTAGAATTAATACCAACATTGACAACTTCATTTTATTTTTTACCTCTGGATTTTAGTGGGCATACATTTTTAGCTTTGTACACAAAAATAAATAGTCGTGCACTTTTTCTTGGACAACACCATTTATTTCAGTGATCATGGAAGAAATGCATCTAGCATTTGGCATAATTTTAGATATATACAGTTACACTTTGCAATAGACAGCTATATGTGCAAAATAACAACCATAACAGTGCACCTGACAGGGAAGTGCTTGCTTGTCTATTTTGGCATTTGTGCTGGACTTACCTTTTGTGCGAGTTCGCTCACCGAGTAATTAACACTCAGCAGGCAGTGAAACACTATCACAGCCGTGCTGTGATTCATGTGGTATTCGCCAGGCACGAAGGGAAGAGCCGATATCTTCACAGGCACGGCTGAGGTTTTTTGGGAAAGACATGGGCTTGGATTTCTCTGCCGGTTGGATTACCCCCGAGGGCTATCAGATCAGTGTTCCATAAATTGCACTCCATTGTTGAGATGTCTCTCTTTGTCAGTTACAGGTTTCAAGTGTCAGTGTCCCTGTCTGATCCCTGTAACATCTGCATAAGGATGGATAGGGAGACAGACAGACGTTTTTTAGGGAGAGAAATGATATAGATAGGACATTTCTTATTCATAGTTCTTATTAGGTCAGTTACCTATTTAACAATTGCTTATGTGCCTGCAAACATTACCTCTCTATTGGCAATTCCAATTTAATGTGTGTCAAACAGGGTTCTTTCTATGTATTGTCACCCAATGTTGTACTTTACAAAGCTGTACTTTTTTAGTGTTTCTGGGGAGCAGGCTGGATCAAGCCAATCCTGAGTTCTCCGTCTGTATCTGAGCTAAGGCACTTGTTTCCCTTTTTCAAGCCTGTTCACATGCCTAAGCCATGAAGTTACAGACTCCCTGCCAGATTCCACCCCCGAGGTGGCAGTGTGCAGCACAGAAGCACAGCAGGGACTTAACATATTTGTGAAATACAGTCCAGAAGGGTTGTATGTCTGTTGTGCCACACCTTTCTCAAATAAATCACAGTAATGAAAAGATTTGGATTGTTAGATTTAGTTTATGATCAATCATGCAGTACATGCTAATGAGCATTTGCCGGACATTTTAGAAGTGGCCAATACCTTCTGTTTATCTGAATGTTGTGCAGCATTTTGGTGGTGAAGTGACTTTTCTCTTCCTGACAAAATGAATGAACAATGCTGCCAAGTTGATTACCTCCTAAGCAAGAATGTTCCATTTTACCTTGTGATCTAAAAAGGTTACATCGGACTGTAACCTTGAATAAATATGTAGCCTTCTGTTAACATGCATATATTCCTTCACTCAATAAGAAAGAAGTGAAATACACTCTGGACTACAACAAATAGAACATATGATTTGAAAGTTGTTTTACTTTACTTTAAAACACTGTCTTTCTTCCCCACTCTTGATCTTCTGTTCAGATTATCGCTTTGTTTTCTCTTCACTATCTCCAATCTCCTAATATATATGCCATTCCATTATATTTCACGTAGAGGGTTCCTTCCTGATTTAAGAGGCTGTGATATTAAAATTAAATTGAAACTACCAAGTTTCATGGGATCATCTTTCTAACATGTCACATAGTAATCAGAGCAATGGTGTTAATATTTTCTACTTTGGTCGTGCAGACACAGGTACAGGCAGTTTTAAAAACTTTCTAACTCAGAGGGATAGCATGGAAACTATGGCTGTAGCAGCCATCTGTACTACATGTTGAAGTATGTTCAACCACCGGGTCACTGCGTTCTAATGAACATCGTATTGTTTTATTTCTTATGTGCTGTACCTCTCACACGTAGATCATCACAGCTCCTGAGATCCAAAGCTTGACATGCTGACTCCTCATCAACATGTCATTTCCTGCCACAGATTCTGAACCAAATTCCCTTTGGTTCAGAGCAAAGATGAAAACCTTGGTGCCAACATGATGCTTTAAAGTTCTTTTTATTTTCAGCCCACAGAACAGCAATTTCTGACGTGTGCCGTTTGAGCACACTCAATAACGATGGGCAACAGCTGCCACAGCAACAGACTCTTGCTTTTGTCTGGAGGGTCAGAATTTTTCGACCCACACTTGTACACTCCACCAGTCCACTTAGAGTTTGTAAAATGCTTTAAGATTCTTTAACATGTTGAAAATGTCTTCAGAAATATAAGGTATTTTGGCTGATACTGGTATTGTGCCACACCTATCTCAAATAAATCATAAGAAAGAAAAGATTTGGATTTTTAAATGCAGTTTATGATCAATCATACTCTGCTTTCTGACAATTATAGATCAGAATTTCTTCACTTGTATGCAGTGAAAAACACAGCGTGTCTGCATGGCTCAGCGTGTGAGTATATGCCTGCTAACATGCGTGTGTGTTGCTTTGTTTGTCTATTTGTGTGGCCGTAGGGAGAGGAGGTGAAAGGGTTTGGGGGGAGGGCTTGAGTCTGATGAGAGAAAGGCTGGAGGAGGGCGAGGACACAGACAAGCTGTTCAGCGCTGACACGAAAGCAGCGCAGTGTGTGACCTCTGATTCACTCCCTCCTCCCACGCTGATCAGAGGTGCTCAGGCCTGACCTAGAGACGGAGCCTTCCCAAGGCAGACAAGGTGGAGAAAGTGACTGGCAGGGGCTGGAGAAGCCCAGCCTGAGGATTCCCTCATTTGGGAGTGCCCATCTAATGATCCCGCAGGTCATGTCTTGCTGTGTGTGAGGGGGCATCGTTAGCATGTGATCTTATACTCTCTGTATTCTAGATGACAAAACCAACACTTAGAATTTGTATGCCATCCTGCCATACTAAGGAACTAGTAAATCGCTAGTTATCAAGTTAGTCCATATCCACACTTGAGATTCGGGAACCTAAACTGATTTTTAGATTAAAGGAATCTATATGAATCTATATTTATAATGTCATTTATAGCATTTTTATGGAGTATAAAAAATGACTACATATAGAGAAATTATGGATAATTCTATATATTTTCAATGCTTTTCAAATATTAGAACAAAATTTAAACTATACTTCCTATCTGAGCCCCCAAAATGTTGAGAAACATTTCCAGGACAGCAAAAATGTCACCTTGAAAAATGTTGAAAAATTGCAGCATCCTTCACCAGCTAAATAATTTATACATCTAAATGATTGTGAAATTGGTGCAGGAGATGATTAACGCTTTGCAGATTTATATTTTCCAAGATACAGAGGATTGTTGAGAAAACACATAAGTGCTCTTAGTAGCTCTCAAGCTGTGCCTTCCTTCCTGTTTAGCTGTATCTCGAAGACATCGATGTTCTACTTTTTAATGTTTTCAAATGATCGTATCTGTTACAGAAAGGCCATTCAGACTTTCCATTTCTTTTATATTATACACAGTTTCTACCGCCCATGGTTAACAATGTTTTTATAGTTACGTAAAATAAACTGCTGATGAAATTAGACATGTCCTATATAGTTCTTTGATTATACATGGGTCACTCTGTAGGTCATATTTAAGCCAGTTTGTCTTTTAAAACTGATATATACTACCGCTTGCAGTAAAATCACCCTTGATCCAAGCCTGAATATTTATATGACAACTCGTTAGCTGCAATTCTGACTGTTTTCAAGCTGCAGAACAGACATGGTTTAAACTTTCATTCTATTTTAACATCCTGCACCAAAACGTTCTTATGAATATTATTAACGCTGTAGAGAGAGGTTTTGTGTTGGTTCAGATTTTAATAGTTTATTTTAGCCTACAGGAAGGATATCTAATTTAATTACAATTCTTGAACAGCAGATGACTAACTAAGCCACTCCTCTACTGTTATAAATAGTCACACAGGCCTAAAAGTTGTAATCATTTGGTATTGCTGTTGAAGGATACAGATGTGACAAAGTAAACAGTCAAAATTAGAAGAATGCATAGCCTTAATAATTTTCTTTTGCATGTTAGATCACAGATGGAATAACTTTGACAAAAAGGAAAGATGTTTCATTTTGCTAAAGCGGAGAAAATGGGGAAAAGCCCTGAAGTCTTTGATTAAGATCTTGGCTTTATTTTTAATGACTATATTCATTTTTAAATGGCATCTTTTCAAAGTCTGTAGAACAGGGACTACACCTTGTGAGCTATGGCAAACAACACAAGTGTACAGCCTGAGCTCAAGACGGTGGTGCCAACAATTGTGTGTGTTACTCCATCGAAAAGGAGTAAGAAACTTTATTGCAGATACAAATGGTCTTATGTCAACTGAAACCATGCACAATAAAACAGCAATTTCAGTTAACACCACTTAAGACATCTATTTTAAAAATTGAATTGCCAATTGTTTAATTACTCGGTTCTCCAGCAACAGCTCCCAGAATCAATTAGAACATAAAGAGGCACATCCCTCATCTCAAACTCCGACATGAGAGTCAGTACTTAATGCACTAATATCACTGCAAGCCTGCAGGTGCCTGGTAAGTTTCCATCGCATGGGAGAGGCAAGGTGATGCAGGCCAACTAGCACCCTCTCCACTCTGCTATGTATGTTACTGCTTGGGAAATTGCTTTCATGGTCTGATAGAGACCTGGCACATGGTCCAACTAGCAATATCTGGATCCTGGAGTTCAACGTTATATGAAGTTGTGAGGAATAGCTTGGCTGACTCACTCCACGCAGATACCCACAACTCATATTTCTACAGAAAGGATCTTCTGGTGGTGAGAAGATCCTTACGTAAATGTTTAGTTGGCCTACACATTTACGGAAGAAAAAACAGGTCTCGAAAATGTGTTTAAATTTCAAGCAACAAATGAACAGCAACACAAGCTGAGCTTGCCGTGCAAGCAAACAAGTGCTTACAATTCTGTCTGCTTCAACATCTACTAACCCACAGTGGACACGAGAAATGGGAAGCAGTGACAGAATATTTAACAGGACGAAGAAATCAGTTTACCAGAGCCAGGGCTATCAGCTCCTATCCCTCTAGACTCTGCTTTATAGTTTCTTTCAGTGCTATGCTTAATTGGAGAAAAGCAAATCTTTTTTTCCAGGTCTACAGCCATCAATGATTTATAGATACCAATAAAGCCTGCAGAGGTGCAGGCCTGCAGAGGCAGAGCTGGCCAGTGCAGATATGTACTGTACATGTGTCCTGAAACACCAGACAACAGCATGCGTCAGCCTGATTGCTCAGCCTGGAAACTGTCAGACAGCAGGGGAGGATGCCAGGAGATCAGAATGGTGTTCGGCCTGTGCTTCACTGGGTTTATCCTCTATACCTGAGAAATGAGACGATGAACTCTTATCCTCTCCAGATGCTGCTGGCGCTCTCTGGGGACTCCTGGGAGTGGACGAAGGCTCTGAAAGCAGGCCGCTGTGAAGCCATCGAGCCATCTGCTGCATTAGACACATGACTCGCGGCATCTTCAAATTGTTTCTCTGCTCTGCCTCTCTGCTGCATATTTTTCTCACATTTTTAAGTTTGATAGATTGGGTTCATTACTAAATCCATCTAAGCAATTGCAAAAAATAATGTTACTAGTATATTACTACCAGAATTATGCCTTGATGTATGTAGCAGTTCTGTAACTCTTTTCAGCTCACAGCCATTCTTTCTACACTGCCTCTCTGGTCATAGATAAACTCTACATTCCATTCTTACTGAAGTCTCAGGTATTGCCATTAATCTTTTTCTTAATGACATCTTTGTTTGTTTTTGGTTCACTTTATGTCACTTTTTCTTTTCTCCAATTTAATCCATATTAAGATATACAATGACGTATTCTACCAGAATAACTTCAGAAAATGAGCATCTACAAAGTATTTGTAATATTTTTTTCCTTTTCTTCAAAAATAAAATGTCGAATTTCTGTGTAGACTTATTGTAGAAGTTGCTCACAGACCACAAATTGTCTGGAAACAAGGACTGGACCCTGATTTGTACATAAACCACAAATTTCTCTTACAGGGCTTTTAGCTTTTACAAGTCAGGAATGTTTGAAACAAAACACCATATTACAGATACAAAATGATACATACAATCACATTGGAAAGAAACAGTTATCTAAATAAATGCTTGTCTTCACTGCAATGAAATGCATAATGGTACTCATCTCTAATGCTCAACAAATTGAGCGCAAGAAAGCTCTGATAGATGGTTGCAGACTGCTCCTTTATTCAGTTTATTCAGCTTCAATGATTGTTTTAGCAAACTATAATTTCAGTTGAATTTGGCTTAAAAAGACTTATTTCCTGACACAAATGTGATGCAAATGTGGGCAACTTTTTTTTTGCAAACCACAATCAGTAGGTTATCCTACTAATACCTCCTATTGCTTTTGAAAACACCTTCATTTATACTCTCTCACCTGCTATTGATCTTTACAGTTAAAGCTTTACTCTGTGTGTCTTTTAAAGAGGAAGAAAGAAATTGTCCGTGATTACTACTTAAAGAATCCAAAAAGGCAGGAACTTTGCAGATCAAATACACTGAGTTTAAATACTGACATCTTGAAGCAATTGAGATTGCCAAGAAGAGTAAGAGACTGTAGTTCTAAATCTGTCCTGAAGGACACCCAGCTAACCTATGGAAACATGAAAGGGGCCCAGAGAATCTCTTCATTTAAATGTATCCACTGACAGCAGTTTGCAGAAGATGGCGTTTGACTTCAATCTGAAAGACCCCGACTGAACCCAATTAATCAACACCAGGATGGTCTGAATCATGGTGCACGCTTGGTCACCTCTCTGATATTCTATCCACAGAGAAGACAGGGGTGTAGAGTGATTAATGTGTGCTGTGTGCCAAATTGTTAAGGCAGCACTTGGTCACTTCTGTAAGAGGGGAGTGGGGGGGTGTGCTGTTAAAGAGAATCCCAACTTGAGATCAGCAGATCAATTTTCAGTTCAACCTTAAATATTTTATGCATTAGAACTCCTTAGGGTGACATACAGATGGACTCAACAAATGGCACATGATCTTCCCAAAAGACAAACACAAAGATTTCCAGTTGGTAAAACAAAGTCTTCTTTTCTCAAATTGACATCAGAGAAAAAAGATTATCTGTAAAATAAGGAGACATGACTTTGTTGGCTGATATTATACGTTACGATATAAGAATTGCTTATACACATTCTAAAAACATACATTACTGTATTGTATGCTCTAGCTACAGCAGTGTCATATTTGTGTATAGATAGACATGCACAACCATTTTCTACAGCATAAGAGCATAAGAAAGATTGCAAATTAGAAAAGGACATTTGGCCCACCTAACTCGTTTGATTGCTAGTCGCTAATTGATAAGGTTTTCAACCAGTCATTTCTATTAAGAAGCCAGAATATCAACTTCAGCAACATGGCTGAATAGCTTTTCCAAACGACCATACTGTCCAGTGATCCATCCAATTTTTAACCACATCTTCTAATTCAGGCCCACAGGAGAGCCAGAGCCCGTCCCTGCAAGCAATAGGCACAAGGCAGCAGACGCCCTGGATGGGAACCCAGCCCATCGCAGGACACACACACAGACGCGCACACACTCATACCGGGGTCAGTCTTCCCATCAATTCAGCCATCAGTATGTCTTTGGGCTGTGGAAGAAAACCAGAGCACCTGGAGGAATCCCATGTGCACATGAGGAAAACATACAGACTCCTCACAGACAGCACACCAGGTCTGGAACTGAACCCAGGCCGCAATGCTAACCACTCTGCCACCATGCTGCTCTATCACCCTATGACATTTACAATATGTGGTGAATGCTCATTCTAGAACGTACAATATGAATTACTCGCCCAAACCTTTCTCGTCCATTTTGAAGAAAAGCTGGGAAATTCAAAGAAACATAAATTAATTTGTAAAGTGCACAAATGTAGAGAGTTTCCTTTGACTTTACTTTTGTTCATTCATCTTTTCTCTTTGATCAATACGGCACACTGGATCTGTAGTGCTGCAATTCCCTCATAAGGCAGAGCCCTGCAGTGCAAAAGTAAGCACCTCCCTCCCCTAAAAGAATGTGGAACTGCCTGTTTTGTCCAACCTACTTCCATCTCTTGGTTTAAAGAAGCAGATTTCTGCTCAGACAGCTTGCAGGCCCTGAACAGAGCACAAGGCCAAGCTACCAGACCCCGGCTGTGTGTGTCACTTCCTTTGTGTAAATCTCAGCATTGCCTAGATGCAATTCTCTTACTCGTCAAGCTCTTTTTATAACAGGAGGTTTTCTGTATGTTATTTCTTAGAAAAGCTGAAATCCTAAAGGTTCTGTATGGTAGCCTGTTCTTGTACTATTTATTCTGGTTGCAACGTTGTGACTCCCATTTGAATCAAACAAGGATGAAGAGGACTTAATCTCCTAATGTTACAGCATTAGGAAACGATAGCAGACTTGTACATTGTAAACACTGCTCTAAATAACAATATATGTCCTGTATTAATTCAAGGCAATATGCTATTAAATATGCTCCATCCATGCATCTGTATTTCCAGATTTGGGCATTTTAACACAATGACACAGCCTTTCTGCCCTGCGATGGGCATGTGTCCCATTTAGGGTGAATCCTGCCTTGCACCCGACACTGTCCAGGTCAGGCTCCATTTCCACCCGACCCTGTACCGGAAAATTGGATTAGAAAATGTATAGATGGAAGGACAGGTGGATAGACAAAGCCTAGATCTGTCCCAAATGCAAATCAAGGGGATGGGGAAAAATAAAATCCAGATGACTGCATTCCCTCACTTTACCCTTCTTTTTACACCTGTGTTTACGTCTTACTCTGGAAAAACTCAGACCAGTTTGCCGAGTGGTATAAACTTCATATAAAATTGAAGGGCCTGTATAAAATCAAATCGTGGGCGCCAGCATGACCCTTCAGAATATGACTAAGTCTTCACAGCGTTTGACTTAATGGGAGTCTGGGTTAGACCTTGCTCTGTTGCAACTGCATGCTGGTGGGAGAATTACCTTATTAGCTCTTTTTGTGGGCCTGTTATTTTATGCCTGTGTTCTACCCAGTCATGTGGTGTAACTGTAATGCGGGCTGCAGTTTCTGTCTAAAATAATCATTAGAGAGAAAATAATTAATTTTCCCCGCGCCTCAGTATGTCAACCCATCAAATATTCCATCAGTCTCTCTGAGGTTTATAGGCTTTTCCAGCACCAAAACAATTATAGTCTAAAAATGTCATTCTCAAAACCAAAAGAAGAAAGATCACTACAGAACCCAATAAGGAGCACCGTAGTGGATAAGCAAACACTTGACTTTTAACATTTACCTAAGAAGAACGCAGAAATTACGACACGAAAACAGAGCACAAAACGGATGCCGAATCCAGCAGCTCCACCAAAGAGAAATAGCTTGTCAGGACCTGGTTAGCTAATACACGCTGGGCAGTTAGTATTTCTGTATGAGTCATAAATAAAAAAAGATGACTTAAACAAAGGAAGACTTAAGGGAAGTTATCATTTAAACGATAAAACGTGTAGAGAGATACAAACTAGATCAAACAGAAATATACAAACATGTTCACCTCTTTTATCACCTTTTTATCCCCGTCGTTGTATTATACTGTACTTTCGAGGTTATGCCTATACCTTTCTCTGTCCATTACAGCACTTATCCAGGACAATACTATGGTGAAATACCTGTAAACTTTCATTAAAAGCCTCTCGTGTTATTACATTGGTTCATAGTTCTACAATACGGTGAAAGAATGCTTATACGATCTTACAATCATAGACAAAATGTGTTGAAACAAATATGTTATAAACAAGAAAATGTTTAACAAAACATTTATGATGAGAAACGTTCCTGAGGCATTTAGTTTCTAGATTTCAGATAGCACTGCGATGGTGCCAGCTAATTATTTTATATACACGGACAGCTAAAGACATAACAGTATACCCTTCGGAATTCGTATTTACGAAAGGGGTATTTATATAGGTATGCAAATATTTATCAGAAATTCGAATAATAGTCTGCACAAACTAAGCAAGCACTATGCTATTGCGTGAGCGGTAGGAGAAGCAGCTCTTTGAAATTGGAGCCCGAGTCTGTTTATGATGTTTGGCCCTGCTGGCTTGCTCCCAAAGCGGGTGTAGCCGAAAGATTTGTTCGTGTTGGGCATTAGCAGCAGCTGCCCATGGTGAATAATTGATTGTAAAAACTGTGCTTTCGGAGACAGATGAGGAAATGGAGGAAGGGGGCATTTTTCACATTAAGGCATTTGGCAGACCGTACTGTAAGAAATGCGGGCGAAGAATGTGACGATGAACCGACCGCGCTTCCTCGTCTTTTGGCTTGGTCGTGTCAAAGATGTCAGCGATGTACAGTGTTTACTTTTCAGTTTTGAAAACTAGTGTTTACTTTTCTTTTTTTGAAAAGTGAAAAAATGTTGAAATATTGAGATAGTGCAAAGGGGCACTGTTTTTTCCTACTTTTGTATTTGTAGTCTTTTGCCGTATTTTTCTGACAAAAAGAAGCGATACAAAGAGGCATTCTGTCAGAATACTCCACCTTTCAATATGGTTACAGTATTCCTTTATTTTTATTAACTACATTTCTGCTGAGGTTGTTTTCAATAGATGGTTATTGCTCAGTGCGACTACTAAAATTACGTAGAATACCAAAACCTTTGTCAGCAATCGGCGAGAAAAGTAAGAATTCTATGGCAAACGCGTTTGTCTGAACACACAAGGGGGTGGAGTAGACTAGTATATACAGTATGAGGTTCTTGATCCTGTAAGCAGTAGGTATTGTCTACTGAGCCGCGGTTTTTAAACAACTCTTGAATTAAAGCTTATATTGTTGTGAGCAGTTATGTCAATTCAAACTGAAAAAGATACTGCTCCATATAAATGTCTTCGATTAGGGTGACCACAACATTGATTCGGCTGAAAAAAAAAAGACTGAGATTTACCTTGAACTTTTTTGTAAAACGGTAAGAAGTAAAATACAATAATGAATAATGACAAGATTTTGTATACATAGCCTAAAGTATTTGGTTATCCATGTACGCGATATAAAAAACGAAGTTTTGTACTTCCGTAAATTGCTTGTTAATTCTAACTCTACAGTCTTCGTTCTGTGTTCATTTATGATGTGGTATCACAAAGGATTAAGGCTTTATTTCTACAATTTAGGTTTTATATTATTCAATTAACCAGTCTAGTCGGAATAAAAAATAACAGTTGAGACTATAATTCTACGAATAAGGTACAACCGCAGATGAACTGTGACACGACAGTTTTATAATCTGTGTTCTCTTCAACTGTCGGTATTTGAATAAATTGAACAGCAGACTATATACATGTTCACACTGTACACCCTCGTCTGATAAATCCTCTTGAAAAAACGGTCAGTTCATTCCACAATGGCAGTAGTGCCTATCAAGACCCTAGGGCAGCGAGAGGAGATGTCACTACCTTGGAGAGCGACTCGATAAATTGGGAAAACGTCAATATGAATGCGAAGAAAAGACAACGAAATTCAGTTGCATTAATTACTGTGTACGGTTAGGTGCAGCGGACCGATATTTTTTATCACCGTTGTTTTTGATAAAT
This sequence comes from Lepisosteus oculatus, assembly GCF_040954835.1. Classification (NCBI taxonomy): domain Eukaryota; kingdom Metazoa; phylum Chordata; class Actinopteri; order Semionotiformes; family Lepisosteidae; genus Lepisosteus; species Lepisosteus oculatus. The sequence goes on from NC_090717.1 coordinate 10,958,283, forward strand.
ATCACGAACATTAGTTATATAAGCCTTGAAGTTCGACCAGAGACTTTTATCAGAAAACGTTATATCATTAGCAGTATAAGACGTATTTTACTCCTTTCTTCTTATATCTAGCTTGCACATCTCTTACATTGATTGGATAGAGTATTCACGAGCCGTATGAAATCATAGGCCTCATGTTTTACTGTTGCGGATAAATCTGGCGTTGGTATCTTAGCGTGAACTGGCACCTTTCGCATTCTCCCACTGAGCTAATGTGTTAATGCAGAGTTAGTATGTTGCATACGCAAATACAGAGGACGGAGTTCAACCGCAATGTGAGTTATCCTAACGACTGACACCCAGGACATCAACGTGAATGTGTTATATAGGATTGCATTGACATGACGTGCAACGCTTTATAACAGCCAAAACGTCGGTGACCATCGTAATATTGCTTAATACGACAAGTGAAAGTGATAACCCCATGATCTGGAGCCTACTGTATGTAGCCGCATGAAACCCTGCTACTCCCAGGAATAGCTCCAGTGCTTTTCGGACTTCCTAAAACATCCCAGGGCAGTCAGAGAGAGAGAGAGCACAAAGGCTTCCCAATCCCCAGCAAGCAGAAATGAATTTAGCATCGACTTCCCTTCCTGCCAGATTCGACAACAAATCACATTTGCTGATTTTCTTTTTTCTTAACGTTTTTAGCTGCGGCTGCAGGGCCTGGTCATTGTCCGTCAACGGCAGGCCGCTTTTTGCAATCTGTACTTTCTTTGTGTTGCCTCAGCTCGCTCTCCTTAATTGTATTCCCCGATGAATTTTCGTTGATGGATTTACTTCCTTTTATAATTTCTATGTTATGTATCCTGCTTTTGGCTTTCCATCGCATAATGTGGAAAAAATGATGATTCTTTTGCAAAAACGAGCTTCGCCCGGGCCTTAAGGCTGTGCTTGAATCTTCTCAGTTATGGGATTTTCCCCAATACAGTGTTTTTCAACAACAATACCTTTAATATTAACACTGCTAATATTAATAACAGTTATTGCTGCTTCTACTACACTTATTAGTAGGTTTATGATATTCTAGTGCCACTACGACGGATAGGTTGTGATTCTGTCTGAAACCTACTCAGTTGTTCGGAATAAGCACACATTCTTCCCGTTTATTTAATCTCTATTCATCACTTTATCCATCCTTTCTTATGAAGTACTGGAGCAGCTCCTGTTTAACGCTGGCTACAAATGTAATAAAGACATAGATACGCTCCTCTCGTCTTGTCGTCATTAGGGCGTATCGGAAAAATCTTGTACCCTGGTGTCCACGTCTTATAGAGGGAATTACCTAATAGAAACTATGAATCCCGTTTTACAAAAGAAATCTGTGCTTACTTGCTGTGCTTGAATCCTACATTTACTTTCTAGTTTTCCTTACATAATACATTTGTGCACATGTGATTAATTTGAGAAGTATATACCATTAGTTCACGTCCAAGTATACAGACATTTAAAAAGCTGTTAGAACGTGTAAAAGAACGAACTCGAATGCGCTTTGATTTATGAAATGTACGTCATACGTTAAGCAACATTAAAGACACCATTCCTATCAACACTGTTCCCATTTGCTGTGCTCTAGTCCTGTTTGTTGCCATGAAACATGGTAATACAATATTTCTGTTTTCTCTGAAAGAGATTTGAAAAAATGTAAATACGTTATGTATGTTCAACATGACCAGACAAAGAGTATCCTATACCTAGATCTAAACCTTCCTTTATGTTTCCTGAAAACACCTCACAAATCGTATTATCTGTGGTTGAATATACAGTGTAGACAACGTATTTACAGGACACAGGGAAAGTAAATGTTGTGGTCGAGTGACATCATTTCGTTCCAAATGGCCCTGTATTTGAAATATTTATTAAGAAAACAACGACAAATGGGCAGAAAGGCAGCAAACAGATAAAGGGAACCTATTTATTTTACAAGCCTGAGAGTGTAATAGCGACATTGGGATATGCTGTCATCTTAATTATTTAGCGTGGCCTGAATCATTGCACATTTTATCTCGATGAATAATACAGCGTTACAAGAGTTTTAAGTGGTGGCCCTGTACACAACCGCTACCCTGGCAGGGAAACACGCCATCAAAACTTTATGTCATGTTTTTCCCACGTCCTGTCATTGCGGCTTGGAACTTGGAAGTTTTCTGGGGGGGGGGGGACCAGAGGGAAAGCATTTTGCAGTGAAGGGGTGGCAGAGCTGGGGGAGGAGTGGAGATTTTAAATTGGCCTGGGTATTACCTCTGCACGCGCGCGCGCGCACAGTACGCAGCCTTCACGCAAAAGAAACGGTTCAACACGGTGTGCAGGTTTTCATAGAGACATACAGTACCTCCCGAGAGCCTGGCTAATTCACACGCATGTATGACTGAATAATAACCAGATCACTCTATAGATGGAGAAGCTATGAGGCTGCATCCTAAATTAAAAATACCCAAGTTTCCTAATATGCACACTTTTTAGCATTGAAGCTTAATCTGTTCCATTTTCGGTTTTAAGAAGCACTGGAATCTTGTGTAACAGACAGCTACTATTAATTATGCTTCTACAGTCACTCCTAGAGAGGATAATTAAGATATGTGCATGCTTGCCATTATTGTTATTATTGACATGTATACAACATACTACATTAAGCATAAAACTATTGTTTGTCGAAAACCCCAAGCTCGGACGGTTACCACAGGGACGAACACTTCGAACCCACTGGAACAACAGCCCTGCTTCCCTCGTGATCAACTCCCACGGATCTGGAGATACAGAAAGCAGACGAGGCAGAATGACACTACCCTGGCTGTGTACCACCTCCACCCACACTATTTTGGGCAATTCTTGCGATTTAGCATTAAGTATGGCAGCCCAAAGGACGGCTGTAGATTTACGAAGGATCGCATATTCTTACTCTCGGGCAAAAACTGAGAGAAATCCCCCCCCCCCCCCCATCGCAAATTCAAATACAGTTTGTCCAAAATGGAAATCTCGGCCAAACTGTGCCCTCTTCGGCACACTAACCGCTAACATAGGATATAAGAAGGCCTAGCTTCCTCTAGTTTTAGAATAAATATTATATTTCTCAATGTTTGTGTTTTTAAGATTGCGGTTTGGAATAAGGCTAAAATAATTAGACTGTATTCTTAGGCAACCGAGTAGGCTAGTAGAGGTATTGACAACCGCAGATCATAAACCATAACTTATTCTCAGACATTTTCTGAAAACAACAGCACGATTCCAACTCTGTTCGTTTAAACAAGTAATAATGCAGTCACTGTTAAAATACCACGCAGATTTTAACGATAATAAGAACTCAATAAAAACCACAAAACAATTTTAACTCACGTTATAATTACCCAACAGTCATCAATTAATACAAACAAGCGTATAAGAAGACTCAACTACGCAGACATTCACTCTTCATTCATAATTTAGCAACTGGGGGGGCTCGACTGTGTTGCGGTGAATTAATCGGTCTGGAAATATTTTAATCTCGAGTTGTTTCCATTTATTTGGCGTGTGAAAAGGGACAGCGGTATGACAGTGGAAATTGTACTATATATTGAATGATACTCAGACGCAAAATGAAGCGTTTTTGAATGTTTTAATTTTGTGATAGCGTTGGCTCAGTTTGAACACATTTGTTTAGGAAGTGAACTGATCAAAATATGCGAGCTTCAAGTACAATTACAATACTCAACCAGCGGGACTGGGTTTATCTTATTTTCAGACGCTGATGATTTCATAACCGATAACACATCTTCTGTCATGACTTCTTTCCCTGTTTATGTCCAAATTATTAAATTGTCTTTTTTTCCTCTTTTTTTGATAACCTGGGAGGACGAGTGAACTGCTGTGAGTTTTCAGACTAGACGTCGTGAAATGCATTGTGCTAGAATTTATTGACCTCTTGAAGGATTAAGACCGTGGCCGTGTAATGACCTAATGAAGTCGTCCGTAATCCTGTTAATTGTGTTTACCAAGGTTAAGGACGTGGCCAATAGGCTGATAAGGCCCTTCTGCCAGTGTCTACCAGAACAGGCGATCGCGCAGAGAGCACTGGACATAGGGAGCTTCTTTAGAAGATGACGTGTGTTGACGTGTGGTAAGGTATCCACAACTCCAACATGCGCTCCAGACAGGCACTGCTTAAAGTTACTTTATCAGCTTTGAAGGGTGTGCAGCTGCTGACAGCCATGTCTTATCTACCAGTGGAGAGACGCGGGTTCTTGCTTCTTTACTGAAAGACTGAAGTGATCCCTCCAAATAAACAAGAGCCTGTCGGTAACTACCGAAAGGCTTCGCTCAGGAGAAACTGCTCTTTAGTCCTGGGATGACGAAGAACCCGTGGTTTGACGATTCTTGGTGTCCTTTACGAAATGATAGCAAAATAAGAGAAATGGGGAACGCATCAGAAAGTAATACAGTAAAATTAAGATGTCTTGATTCTGCGAGAGGCGGAGTCTGTGTCATATTTGTGTAAATATGTTGTATCTAGACACATACAAAAGAACGTGCTGTTGCCACGACTCTAAATGGTGTTCAATTTTTAATGAGGCACGATATCACATCATTTATATAAATGGTCATAGGAATTTCACTCTATTTTGCGACCAAAAAGAGACAACAAAACTAGGCATCACCACAAAAACACATTTACGTATGTTCTTGAAGTGTGAGGAAAAAACGCATTTTGCGCTAGCTCTTCTTTCCCCGTTTCAAAAGGGGAACTATGTTGTCCTTGTCTGTCCACAAGCGCAGGGCTACATTGAAAACACGTGTAGGTGGGTTATGGAGCAGAGTTTCTTAATGACTGCCAGAACAGAAGTTATTCAAAACGGATAAAACAGAATTGTGTTCATTGTAGTCCGGTAATGTTGTACAGGTATCCTAATATGTTGATTGAATACGTCAGTTGCCTTTAGCGCGTCCTTTGAAACTTCAAGCGTGGGTCATTTGGTATACGGATGAGTACTCCCACTCTCGGTGGTCAGCATTAATTTATTACTAGATGGTAGTTTGGTACTTTATCTATGGAGTAACACGCGGAATAAGGGATTTTAAATACTATTTACAAACAAGTTAAAAATCCGAGACTAAACAGCAGTGTTTACAGAATCACAGTTAAACACTGCTGTTAGGCAATCGAGTCTGTGTTTCCCATATATTTACGTCATTTAACGTTTTAACTCTTCTTAGTTTTTTTTTCTTTGGATTAACACTGTAGATATTCGTATTGGAAGCGTTCAGTAGTTAAAGCTTTTATACATAAACTATATTGGCAATGCCTGATCACGTACCAAATACGTAAAAACACTTAGTGGTTGGTCACAAATATAAGTTCCTTATCTTACTTGACAGTGGCAACTGAATCCAATTGGTGGACTATCCTAGTTTAGGGATTCAGCATAAAAGTTTTAAATTAATTTAAAGAAAAAAGCACTGAAAGAAAGGGGTACAGTTTTTCAGCTTGCAACACTCTGAAACAGGACTGCAATTTCAGATTAAAACTAATTTGTTAAAAAATCTTGGTGTAAGTACACTATGATGGGTTTTTAAATATCAAAACCTGTCTAGCTCTCAATGAATATCTTATTTAGTTATTAAATTATGAATTCCGCCTTATATATCAAGTCATTACTCGTACCTCTCAACTATTAGAATGTAAAAGTTTTATTTTTAAAACTCGATTTCTAAGCACCATAAAGATGGATGAATGTGCAGTGAAGCAGAACCACCAGCAATAACTGAGATAATTAATATTATTTATTCAATTTCTTATAATTAAAAGGAGTCGTGTTCGTGGTATCAGGTTTTTGAGGCAGCTGTTTTACCGTCAACGAGCCGTTTTAAAATGACACTTTTTATGGTAAAGGAAGATCGGAGATTCTTTCACTTTCTTCTTTAGAATCATGTTTTTTCAATTAAAAACCGGTTTAGTTCAAAAGTACAATCGTTAAATCAACATATTCTGTCAGTTCCTGGACACAGAACTGAGACAGGAAAGACAATCATCCTTCATTGCCCCCAAAATTGAAGTCCGCTCCTTTTATTATTGCTGATGTGTGGTAAGACATTATAAATTCAACATTTATTTCTCTGTTTTCGGGGGAATGTTTTCTCTGGAGACAATCACAAGTTTGAATAATGAAATTAACATTTTCTCAGTTTTTCTTTTACGTTTAGAAGACAGATTTGGACGAACCCCTGTGATGATAAAACCCGGAATGATAACCTAACTTTAAAACAAATGTCACGCATTAAACACAATAATAACATTCCCTTTAAGAGTTCTAAGAACGTGATCAACATTAGCTGATCATCTATTTTACTAAAAAATATGGTTAAGTTGAAGATACTGGACCTTGTTTACTTTTCTGTGATGAACTCCGAGCTTATAAAGTTAGAAATATTTTTTTCGAATTAAAAAATAAACTTCTAAGATTACATTTAACCACATTTATTATGGTTTTACGATATGCGCAACTTATTATAAATTCTGTATTATAGTACCTTATTACTATTGTGGAAATGGACTCTTAAAATCTATTGGATAGGTTTTAAAATACATGTTTACCCTTAACCACTACTGTCTCTTTTTATCAATACTTACAAATTTCTAGAGCTTTCTATGCTATTTTAGATTCGATTTCACAGTGTTTAATTCGGGTCAAGTCTTCCAAAATACCTCATAAACCGTTTACGTTTATGGTCTTTGGAGTGCTCCAAAACATGAACTCACGAAATCCTCCTAGTAATATGTAGTTTCAAAGCTGCATCTAAATGCTTATGTGGAAAAGCCGAACTTAAAAAAAAAAGCTGGCTTTGTCTTTTCAGAAACAGACTTTTGTTTAAATCTATTGTTATTTTACTACTAGAACTACTACTAACGCTATGACAAACCTTTTTGGCTGAATTACATTCACATCGCGTTGTAAGTAGAAGTATTGCAGAGACACTCGTGCTGTTTGTAAATGAAATTCGATATACAGTTGGAGATAGTCGCTGTCTGGTGAGCTACATGTTTTACCTTTGGTTTATGCATCTTACTTACTACGTAATTATTGAAATCTTTTCATCTGTATCTCGACAAGTTTGATTTATGTAGATGCAGAAGAAAAGGCTTTTTTCACGATTATCTTCAGTCGCATAATGAAAGACTTGCACCGGCCCCTTCTGACGTTGTTTTATGTACACGTTTTTTATACATTTTCTTTTTTTTCCACATGCAAAGTTGCTTTTTTATGACTTATAAGGCCTATGGATTCCATTAGTTTCCGTGTAGCTTTCATGTTTTCAGCTGCACTCATTAAACACGTTGAATATTAACTTTCAATTAGTCAATGGATAATTGCAACGAAAACAGATTTTGGTTGAACATAAATGCAAAGTATTTTGCGTCACGTCACTGGATTAGGAAGTCAGCCTTCATTTTATCAAACAAACAAATTAATACGTTTTACCTTCATTTAGACCAGGTTTGTCGACCTACAGATGTCGCTTCCCAACTTGTTGAAAAGGTTTATGAGCTATAGAGGTCCAAATTCAATTTAGAGATTCCTCATTAATCTTGCATTTGTCACAGATGCAGTTTCGGGCTCGGCACCACTGTCTGCCTTGGCCTTTAACTCTCTCATCCAAGGTCTAGCCGCGAAAACAAGAAATTGGGGCTTGTTGTCAAGACTGCTGATCCCAGCAGTTTCCTCCTATACTATTATCTTGCCCGCAGCCTTTTATTAATTTCGTAAATGGGAAAGCGCTAAGATCCTCAATCAATCGCAGTTCGTGTTCAGTTTAGCTGAGCCATGATTTTGTTTTTCGCATTTTGTGCCACCAAGAATATATGAAAGCTGAAGTTTTACCCACCAGAAAAACCTCCTACCTGACAACAGTAGTTAAACATGAAGGCCTTTTTCTTTTCCGCTATGCAAAGATCTGATTTACAAATCAGTCTTTCACGACTGACTGTTTTTAAGAAATAAGAAATACTTCTTCTAATAATAATATACACAAATACGTAGATTTCGAGAGTAATCGTGTTATAAACCCATTAAGTTTATACCTCGACTTCTGGAATCACACACCGACCCTTTAGAACTCCAAAGATGAATTATTCATAAATGCAAATGTAAGCACCTCTCTTGCAAACGTGAAAACAGAAAATATCAATTACAGTTAAAGTACTTAATGATGTAATCAAAACAAGTTTATTATTACTGCACTAATATTATTGTAGTATAACAACAACATTTTCGAGATGTTTTCTTTGAACCTATCTAACGGGCTTCTTCTTTAGCTTCAAAACAATTTCAAATGGTGATATGTCATCTTGTTTTGTTCTTAATCTTTACTTAGATTCTATTGAAATGTATCGTGGAATTGTTCCCATTTTAAGCCAAGGTCTTAAAACCTAAAAATTTCGAAACTTCAAAATCTTCCAAATAGACAACTTTTCTCACATTACTGCAGAACAGCGCCACTAAAATATTACAAACACACACATTAATAGCTCAAAATTATAATCCCGTGTTCTGTGCGCTGTTACTGAAGGGTTTTGCAAATAACGCCAGAAAGCGATAAAAGAGGAGACTGGACGACATTCACCTTGCCTTTCACAACGAAATGTGTACTACCGACATAAAAATCGGTCACTGTGGTGTTTTAACCATAATCTGTGATGAACACATGGAGGATATATCAGAATTCAAACAGTTTCTTCTTTGTCTAACTGATGTAATATACAGTAAGTGCTGTTAAGCACTGTGCTACACTTCTCTAAATTATGAGGACCAATGTACAAATAAATTATAACGAAAAGATATGTAAAGAAAGATGTAAACCAACTTGTGGCACAGAAGAGGGCAATTGGATTACATGAAATAGGAAAAAGTTTGAATAGAAGCACATTATTCTCAATTATCCGTGGCATATGGTCCAGACAGATGTGATAATGGATGTCTAATGCAGAACTGTCCACAGTCAGACTCTCCCGCAGCTGACCAATAAGTTGTATAACATGGCGTAATAAAAGACTCGTATTAAATCCAGCCTTTAAGAATCAGTAACGCCTGAGTAACACTAGCGAAGGGGTTTGGTTGCTTTTGTGAGCTGACTAGTGGTGGAGAGCAGAGTGGTGCCAACGCGATTTGACGTTTCACCAACATGTGAGCGGTCCCCATGAGGAAATCTCTGGGCTATGATAGAGCTACACCTGTGCTTATCATGGGATACAGCGCTGCCTTCCAAAATCAGTACAGCACTGACCTTACAAAATGGGGATGACATCCTGTTATTTACGTCCCCATTTACGGCTTGTAGGTTTTTTTTTTGTCATTCTCTATTTTATTTATTACCGATGACAGGGCTCGTAGCGCCGTGTCAGTGTTGAAGGAGCACAAAACTGGAACTCTTCGAGGATTGCGGGTAGTTCTCCGGGGGGAATTACTGCACCACTTAAGACACTGATCCGTGCACTGAGAGCACAGAGCGAAGGAGAATCGCGCAAGGAATTATCATTATATAGGAGCCTATACACAGCACATACCCCCTCTCCTGCTGCCGAGGCAGGTTCGCGGTTCTGCTGTCGAGTGTGGAGTGATAGCAGCACTGTGGAGAAGTGGTGAGCCGTGCTGGCTCACAGAGATAGGGCACTGGGTTCCATTCCGGACCTGATGTGCTGTGTGGAGTTTGCATGTTCTCCCCAGGTTTGCTTCGGGTTCTCCTAAGTCTAAATACATTGGATTCTGGAAAAACTGAATCCCCCCGGTGTGAGTATGTGCCCTGGCGTCCTGTCCGGGATCTGTACTGTTTTGCGCCGGTTGCTGGATACCTATTATATTTTGTCTCAGTTTCCTACCCCTTAATGAAGGTTGTATACACGCAATCTGTTATGACATTTTTAGGGGAAAATGAAGATTCGGAATTAAAATGTACGTGGATTTTCATTTCAGACAAAAAATACATGACACTCACCTTATTTTTTCAGTTTTGTGGTTTTATCAACGACGTGTAAGGTTTTATGACATTAGACAGTCGCGACTCCTAGGCTACAACATGAGAATACATTGATGCATGCTGTGGAAAACGGCTGCTGTAAAATTGATCTTTACATTTTCAATAACAATAATCTCGGTTTACCCGCATTTATGTTAGATTCGGAAATAGTCTTTTACCAGCCCATTGTGAAAAACTTGTTAAAAAATTAAATCATTTAAACAGTAAAGCGTTGAGGGCGTTTTGTCGTTGCACTAATGATAAGATTTTTAATGTAGCTATACTGTGAGACAGCCAAGACATAATACAAAAACTATTACCTTCACTGCTGTGACATTTCCCACGTTTCGTGCTGTATACTAATTTGTAAATGAACACACACCTTACTTTATCAATCCGTCCCTTTAAAGTCTCGAGTCAATATTATATTGCTTTCGGATGTGATCTTTTATTAAATTGTATATTTTGTGTATTTGTGTTTACTTCTTGGATATTCTGAGTCCGTGTACTTACTTTTGACAGCGTTTCAGATTTGTTTCTGCTTTGTAATATTCCCTGAAAGACTGGCGAGCAACCTGAGTTTCAATGAGTATTTCTGCTTAAAAACATAATAAATAGTATTATGCCCCCCGCCATACTTCGAATGACGTTATATAATTTAGAATAACGTCAATATAAAGGAACAAGGTGTAAGCCACTCACAATGAAAGCGCTGACGCGAAAGGCTATCTTTCTCGTTTTCAGCCTGGGAAGTGGAAAAAACAGTCATATCACAGCCCGAGCGCATGCGCAACTCCCCACTCGACTCTAAATGCTCATTACAGCATTTATGGAATATATATACATACAACATTAGATTGTTAAAGGACAGCTGCTCAATGGGGGAGATAGTCAAGGTTTAGAGCAGATGCAATACCGCAAGGGAACGGTCACAGGCTACCATAGCTATCACCAAGAAGAGCAAGGCTCGATTGTGGGTCCAGGTTTTTAATCGAGATATAGAACGGAGTCAATAATACATATGAAGGTAAAGTAAAATACCTTTCACAGCACAGCCTATCTTAGTGCGGAGCCAAACTGCTTTGGGAGTCTTACAGGGATTTAGGTTCCTACCCTGTGCTTCTGAAGTCATCACATGCATTGTGTATACTACACGTACACGATCAATCTGTACGATTTAAAGACAGACAGATACCCCCCTTGCAAAATTAGATCTGAAGTATGGATTTCTAAATAAAACAAAGGTTTACATAGCAAAAGCATGATCGAGACACACTCTGTTCACCTCGAACACACAGCATTAATAACTGATCACTATAATTATATATCATTGATAAAGATATGCATAATGGTAGGGGAATGACATGGCTGCTTAAAATCGCAAAAATGTTGATTCCTAATATTTTATTAGTATTTCGTTTTTCATTCAGAAACTCCTGGCCTTTGTGTTTCTAAGTATATGAATCATACTTGATAGACCTACCTTTACAGTGTTTTCTTAAATGTAAATTCATCGATAAAGTTAATGTCGTTTAAGTATAGGATAGAATATTAGGTGATTCTACTGACAAGGCGTTTAAACAGTAGCGAGAAATCTGTGTTAAAATCAATAAACATCAGCATAGGCTTTCTTAACTCAGACGTGTTTACAAAATACCAGCCTGTTTTAGCATAAACATATGCAGTTTCTAATCAGGTGTTGAAATGGCGACAAACGCAATCTTGTTTATGAAACAATATGGTATGTTTTTCTTAGGATAAGGCTGTCAATATACAATGCGTTAGACAAACATAATGTTGTTACTGTCCTATATTATACCACAGAAGTGTCTTTGTTTGAACATAAGTTACCACTATTATGTGTGGAGTAACATTTTTAACAATATAGACTCTTCCTGCGTTATTATTCAGGTGAGAATGCCTTCACGGCTGATTTTATCTATTGGGATGGGCGTATATGCTTTCTTATCCAGCTAAACGTGTCTCCTAATATGAGCTGATATGATACCATACATTTTTCACCACGCAGCTCGCACTCGCAATATAAAACGCGCTTGTTAATAGGATTTACTTGTGTCCTCCGCCAAGTGGAAAATGAACTGGGGTTGGGGGAGGTGGATAGCGGTCTGTCATCACCATTATCCACGTTTTTACAAAAAAAAACTGTTTTGCCTCGCAAGCTTAAAAACCCTAAAATAAAAGGTGCTAGTTAAGAAATAATGCCGCCTCTTCAGGCTCTCCTGTGACAAGTGACCCGGAGCCGGTTGGGTCTCGCTTAATGGAGTCAGTCTCCGAAGCTTGTTAGGCCGTGGCGGGGTCGTCGGGATCTCTTCTGTTTACTCTGTAGAGGGGCGACTGTATAAGCGGTGAAGTGTACGTTTTTCCAACAGCTCCATAAATGGCAACAACCCATGGCTGGAAGGAATTTACCTTTTACGTCGGAATTGAGCAACAGGTAAGGCACAACTGTTGTATATGAAGCTTGGAAATGTGCAGGACTCTGTGGGCGTCTGGTTGGTAAGGGTCGTCGGACTGCGCTATGGGCAGGACGCCTTTCGAAGCACCAAAAGCTCAACATATTTGGGACTGCGGCAGCGCACAAGTTGAACTCTATCGCACCAAAGCAACGGTGCAGTCCGTTGTGTATCAAAACAGAGGCTCCTTCGGTTTTACCTAACACCCGCTCAGCGTTAGCTGAACAGGAGCTGTGGGAGGAGGCAGGGGGCGGGCGAACCCACTGTCATTTTGCGCTGGTGCGGCCGTTAGCGCCTTCCCGAGATTGGTGGCGTCTGCGCAAGTCTAAGGATCTCTTTGTGCGTCACGTTTGTTTGCAGAGTGTGTGCGTTGATGGTCATTTTTGATAATGTCGTGTGATGTAAGGTTAAAGGTTCGAGCCGGGTAGATCCCAGACAGACCGGCTCCACGGAGCATCACTGTAGGCTATGAGACTGTCGATTGTAAGTGCAGTACAGGTGTAAATCTCCTTGACATGTTTTACCAACTCGGCGAGCGCCCCTTACCTGAAGCAAAATCTTTTATTGTTTTCTGCAAATGAACTGCCAATTGACTCATTCTGCAGAAGCAAAAAAAAAACATACGTAGACGAACATTGATCACAGGACGTCTGTCATTTTATGTGTTTGGTTAAGTAAACGTGTCGGGGGCAGTAAACTAAAGCAAACAGCTGCTTATTTTCCTGACAAGTACTCATATATATATGCAATCACTCACACCTCTGGTGCATCTGTTAGGTATTCTTTTCAAAGCTGTTAAGCTTTCACTGTATGCGTTTTAGGGAGGAATTATTCTTAAGAATATCTTGAACTGAATTTGATTGATTTTTATAAAACTGGAGCGGAAGCAAACGTTTATTATTTGGACATGAAGATGATATTTTTCTTACTGCTCCGGCGAAACCAGCGTCGTTTAGAAAATAATTTAAAGTTACCATTCCACCAAAATCTACAGTGTGCAGAACAACCTGAACAAATAGAGTTATGCTTTGTAATACAAAATTAAAAATACAAAACTCAACAGACACAATTATTACTTTTATGAGTAGCAGTAACACGGTTGTTTGGATATAAAATATTTTGGGGCTATAGATTTACCCAACACAGACCTATGTCTGAGAACAGAGCCTAAGGTAATAAAAACGCATTTAAGCGAAATAAAGCAAAAGTACGGAAATTAAGTAATACGCCTCTGTATAAATAATACAATTGCTCTACGTTTGTGTACATTTAGCCTCTCCTGGAGCACATTTGTTCAGGTCAAGGGTTTCTTAATCCCTTATTATAATTCTCCAATCTTAACACCAATGACATAAAATCGCACTATTTAATTCACCCGGATTCCCTACAAACCGTCATTAAAATCAAACATAACCCTTCAAGGAGTTCCTTCTTACATCCCAAGGGTAGGACATTCACGCAGCCATTTACAGAACTTAGCGGAGAGTTAGAATTATTTTTTGACATTTATAGCATGTAAAAGAAAATTTAAAGGCACGGCAGCATTTTGTAGAAACAAGCTGGCCAGATAGCATTCAGACCTGAATCAAGTTTTATGACACAGAGAGACAGCAACGTTATTCTAACGCAATTAATATACATTTCTAGTCATTACAAAACAAAACAACAGAACATATTAAAATTGTATGTAAGGGGTTTGTTTCCAGACTCACCTTAAGCCCATCTTGTTGTACTTAACTCCACATGGGGCAAAAAAACGGGAGAACCGTTTCTTCGTCTTGGGTAAACCTGATAGTTTTCATCAATGCATTTTCAATTAACAGGGAAGCTCTAAGGTTTTTACGGGAAAATTTATTTAACCAGAGTAATTAAAATCGGACGTCAATTAACCTTAAATGTTGTTGTTTTTTTTCCATTCTGAGTGAATAGTTGTTTGGTGGACTGAATTGTTTCCCCTTGTTTTCATTAAGAAATCCAACGTTTTTAAGTTTTTTTTTAATGGATATGCCGTTCAACGTATATTGTTATGGTAAGACACTCAAATCGTATTAAGAATTTGTTTTCCGGACTGAAAAGGTGAAGTGTGCTTTGTTGTCACAGGGCCTGAAACTTTCATGAACATAAAGCCATATTATTTCCCATTCATTGTACCGTAGAATTTATAACAAGCAATGCAGCGGAAATGAGAGCTCGGGCTGGCTCCATTCATATTACCTAGACTCAACTGAAGTGCCTTATAATGATTCCGAACACAAAGACCAGGAGAAAGCGAACCTTGCCAAGCTCTGGACGGAGACCTGAAACAACTGTGCGTAATGCGAACGCACACACACACACACAAAAGACGACAGAAAAACAAACGGGGGAAAATTAAAGGAACCCGCAAACACACGATGCGCCATTGTACTACTCAACAAGGACATATATGGGGAGTTAAAAAGGAAAACCTAACTGGATAAACGCTCTACCCACGTAGGGGGCCAGACGGGGAAATAACTTTCAACTCATCGAACATGAAGCTTTCCCTCGCTTCTCTGGAATTAGACATTTGACTTAGTTTCGAACTTCCTCTCCTGGATTAGCATGTCTCCACCCCGGCACACTTTTGAATAAAATCACCTTCAGTTTTATAACAAGTCGGAGAGAAGTGACAGACCATATGGAGCTGCAGTTTCTTTTGCAAAGCTCCGGTGTGATTTTTTTGTTTTGTTTCCCCTTGACTCAGTAAGCGTATGGCATGCGTCATCGGCCATGGGCTCTCATCTATCTATATAGGTCTGTGTCACTATATTATGTTAGCCACTATGTAGGAGGCTATCAGATACTGATACCATGCCATCACGGCAGGCTTGACTGAGAATCGACATTTTCAGGAGCAATAATTTGCCAGATTGTGTTGAGATCATCTCCCTACCACTGGCAGTTGCTAAACGCATAGAGCTGCGGAAAACAGTAAACCAAACGGTCAGAATGAAAATTTTCTGAACTATTTTCACTGCTGTGTACGCTGCAACATCTCCGGGAGAACCGTATTGGTTTTCAAGCAGGACTGTTTGAGACCGATTCCTGAGCCCACTTGATTTTGCACAGTCTAAGTCAAGTAAAACCCCGACTGACAATACCATGTTGAAGCGTCATTATTTTAGTCACAAGACATTCTATCTGCTCAGAGAGCCTAGGATGGACATCTCTTTTGTCTCGGGTGGTAAAAACCGTTTCATTTTATTTTCTCGTAGTTTACACAATCTGTGGAATCAAAGTTTAAAATGCGCGTTAATAAACCTAAATCCCAGAGCCACATTACAAACTCGAGTGGCAGATTGCAGTTCGGTTTCTTTACTTTTCTTTACGGTTCGGTAACCTTTCTTTGCTTTTAACTTTTTCTTTGCCCACAGTTGCTTCGAGTCAGTCTGCGGTGGGTGGCTCCATACAGTTTCTTCCCAATCTTCATGTCTTTCATGTACAACTTCCCTAAAAAACAAACATTCCAGAAAGGTGACCGTGCCTTGTAAATCTGTGTACGCTCGTCAATTTGTGGCTGGAGGCTCCGGAGAATTGTGTGTGCCGTTGTTGATTAGCGATTGTTCCTGAAAGATGGCTACAGACATGAGATAATGAGGTCCTGTGATAACGCGGGTCTCCTTTAAGTTTTTCCCATGGACTGAAGCTGTCGCCAGTTCACAAAACGACACTGTAAATCGGCACCACGCTACTCACATCCAATTTGTGGTTCACAAAAGCTGATCTCCCCCAAATCCCCACTAACAAACCAGGGCTCGGAGACAAATCATATAATGTTCAGTTTTATTCATTTCTCGACTAATTAACTGGAATCCCACCTTCCTCTCTGTACAGTGCCCAATTAATTTGCAATGTATGTCAAAGGTCCTCAGGCCACAGCCGGCTGCCCTAAACCTTTGTAAAAGGTCCATGCCTGCTCTATAGGCTATTGATCTTATTAGGGCATTCCTGCATTCTTCATGTAGAAAATGGTCGTGGGCTTTTCACTGCTTTGGTCTGAAAACTAAGGATGTTTGCTTATAGGATTTTATTGGTGTGTGCGTGATTACGCGCGGAAGGGGTCTGAAGGTTTAAACAGAAACTGGAGTCTCCTCTGAAAACCACAACCGAGGCGCTTCTCGATCCTCCAGCAAGCGGCCAAAATGCGAGCTGAAAGCCTTATAACGCTGGTTACACGGCCTGTATGCATCTTGGGTACATTCAGCAGAGTCTTCACAAAAGAGTTAACCATAACAATCTCCGAAAATGTAAAGGACGTTGTGCGTTTCTAAATGTACATATACATTTTTTGTAGTAAACAGACTTCGGTTTCGTTCCCCTTTTAGTTACTTCTGTTATGAATCTTCATTATTTTTAATGTCATTTTAACGCTTTCACTCGTGCGACTTTTTGGCAGACACAGTAATAGGCCCGCAGTATGATTTGCACACAGACAGGCTGTTCGTCGGGTTCTGCTCACAACATGCATGAAGATTTGAGCTGTGGAGCGATCTTGGGTAAGATCCAGTTATGAGAAGACTTTGGAAGAGCGAAAGTGTACTGTAGGAGTTATCTCGGTAACTCCTGCCGAGCAGCCAGCGGGTATACCAGCCCTATCTTTCACCGTGATTGGCACATATAGGTAAGAAGCTGGAAATAATGTGACGCAGGACAAGAAAAAAAATCTTAGCACTGCAGCGGGAAGGCCTACAGGCAAGCAAATAATAATCGATTGCTCTGGTCAGCGCTGACGTGAACCACACAGTAGCGAACCAGGCTGTAACGAGGAAGTGGGAAACATCTGCAAAGAAATATCTAAAATAGAATTGACAGGCTGAAAAAAGACGCTAAATGAGAGGATCAGTTTTTTTTTTAATTACAGAAAATCCTCAAATAAATAATCTCAGGAAACGTTTAGTCAACAAATAATGAAGCGAGGCAACAGAATCTGCCTTTACTGTCCATCGTTAATAATTAAAAGTTACGGTCCTGGTAACCATTTTACTGGTGAGGCAAGATTATTGTGAGTTTAATGTTTAAATTAAATACAAAGTATAAATTCTAAAATAATTTCATTTAAAGCCCTATCCTAAGATTTTTTACATGCCCAGTATTCCAAAATAACTGGCCAGTCCATACACTTTCGAGTTCAGATGTTAAGATATGATCTAAAAGACTTTGTTCAATGAAATCTGGTTCACTTCCTGACCAAGGCCTAAAAGCAGCAGGGCTGATTCTATAGTTCCTGCGCTTGAAAGCGAACTGTTCGCGGTTCATTGCGATCTCTGTTTACAGAAAAAAAAGTACAAGCTACAGAAGTACACATGCAAATTATTTTTTTTGCAAACGTCCGACATGTGAAATATTCTCCCTTTTCTCAAGCTTCCAGGCTTGATCTTGATCTTGCTGTCACGATAATCATTCATGTGTATGGTTAGGCGATAACTGTCTTATTAAATATCCCTATGTAATAATTATAATGGGAATATACAATAGGTCGTATTTTACGTATATTTGAATTACTGATTGAGCTGATGTATACTGTCTTCATTAGAACAGGTCATGATCAGTGTTGGATATCGTGTTGTAAAAAGCCTAGGGTGTTAATTTTCATATTGCTACGACTTTCTAATGGGCGATGTGAAGTCGTTAGTATACGAAAGAACAGACCATACGTACCTTCAGAGAAACCCCGCTGTATTTTACTTTTCATAATGAAATCAGAGAGTAGCATTGCAAAAGATTGTGTGTGTGTGAGAGAGAGAGAGAAGGGAGAGATCAACCCCTTTTCTCAAAAACTGGGTTTGCGGTTTCAGATTTAATTTATTAGCTTTTTTTAATCACAGCAGGGAGCAACACAATATGGCTCGGAAAGGATGAGAAGTGCATGGCTGTTTCTGAAGTTTGCAGACTGTGGATGAACAGACGGAGTTTTTTTTTTTTTTTTGGGGGGGGGGTTAAGCTATTTTGGTATGAACTAGGCAAAGCAGGTTTTTAAAACTGTAAGACCTAAGCTAAAGTTACACGTACAACGTGTATAAAGGTGTACGCGGGCGCCCGTGTGGTTTTCTTGAGGGAGTTACAGGCTCAGAGCTACGCAAAAATGGAAGTCATAGTCGAGAGGCCGGAACACCCCCTCAGTCTTATTAGGATTTTCTCCCTCAGTCCAACCAGGTTCAACTAACGTTCAAACACTCCCCCTCATTAAAACCGAGCATGGCTTTATGCAAAACATCTGTAAAGGGAACCAGAATAAATGACAACACTTCTCCCCACAGCTTCCTACGTATTTTTCTTTCATGTGGCTTTCTTGTATTTTCCATGTCTTTGTAAAGTTTGGAGGCCTTGTTTATGTTTCAAATGTCATAGCGTTTTGACAATTTTAACTCTTAGCATATGTGATCAAAACATATATCGTAGTCCACATAGGAAACAACGCTTTCCTTCTGTGAAGTACACTTGCTCGTTCGTGAAAACTTTTTTCTGTCTTTTCCTTCAGGGTTTATTTTTATTCTTATTTAGGCAAGTTACCCGTTTCAGAAGTGCAATTTGCAAATGCAGGGCAGATCCAAGCAGGTAAACATCGCTTCCTCCATTTAACCTCGATGTGTGTAGCAGACGATTGAATCCTTATGGAAAATAAATGTGTTCTATAATTTACAGGAATAAATTATGGAATTCGAACCAGTATAAATAACACATTTGCACTTACTGCTATAAACACTGTTACTAGTCCGTGTAGTTGCATGATTAATATACGAAAAACAGATCTGAAATCTATTTTTGTCCTAATCTACCGTGTCATGTCTTGTTTTTCAATAATAACAACGCAAAACAATGTCAATGAGGTACCCAGTGAACAACTTTAATCCTGACACATACATGTTACCGAAATTCATATCGAAACAGCCACCTCAAAGCTGAAACGTATTAACTTGTATCTAAAATATATAGCTTTGACTAATTGCAGGCTACCATTTTATCATTTTCACACACTAACTTTGCTTTAATTTACCCTAATCACGCGAAACAAATAACACGTCGGTACACCACAATATTCCGAGGGGATATTTATCTACTTTAAAAAAACACTACTTTCCAGTCTTAAAACTACAATTTTAAACTAAACCAACAAAATAGCGCGGTAAATATTATCGAGCAGGTTTACTGACGAATCGGACAGCTGATTGTCACGGTCGTTACCTGCATATGAAAACTTCAATCTGAACAGCCGATCTGGAAAACAGTAGATGTGTTTCTATCGGATTGAAGACATCACTAATACCACTACCTTTACTGGTTCTACTGCTAATATTAATAATTCCCCCAGTATAGCACCGGTGGCCTGATACTTTCTCATACCTCGCGTCCTCCATGATCAAGTGCTATTTTATAGCAAACCGGAGAATAAAATCCTACCATAGTATTGAGACCAACACGACCGACAAAAGCGCGAATGAGTTTACTATATTTAAATATTTCAGAGGTATCTAGTCGCCTAGTGGACGTTTGTAAATTGCGATGACGGTGAATAGGCAACACATTTTTGAATTAATGGAAAGAAGAAATAA
Source organism: Lepisosteus oculatus (assembly GCF_040954835.1). NCBI lineage: Eukaryota > Metazoa > Chordata > Actinopteri > Semionotiformes > Lepisosteidae > Lepisosteus > Lepisosteus oculatus. The sequence continues at coordinate 10,978,348 of NC_090717.1, forward strand.
AAATGTTCTGTAGACTTTGTTATGGAACTGTGGTTATCATTCTCCGTTTAGTATGTATAATATTGTGCTTAAAGTATATATTTTAATAATCAAATGAAATCTTATATTCTTCACATATACACTTGTATATTCAGCATTCAAGTATAATATTATAAAGTTATATTTCTGGAACCGTCCAGCGAACAAGTTGCAAAGTTGTGAGGCAGTACAACCAAGAGTAACAACATTGACCGCACCATATTTAAACTTAATGGTATTCAAACTGTATGTAAAAGGAAAGGCGTGTTTGCAAATGAAGTAGCTGCTAAACGAAAATGATTCAATTACAATGTAACTCTTAAAACACACAATTTTTATTTCAAGGATGAAACGTCCATATTTTTTAAAAAACTGAAAAAAATAATCAAAGGAATGTGTATTATTTTATTTATCTGTGCTTTCGTGTTTTAAGATGCTGAATTGCTAGATCACGGTATGTTTTGGTTAATGTATTAGCATTTTAATGGAACTGCTTATCAAGAATGAGGAAAAATGTTGAACGGAGAAGAATGCAAGAATTCTCTCACTCTATATATAGAGACTATTTTTAATTAAAACGAGCTTAAATGTTATATGAGCCAACCATGACAGCAGTATTTTACAGTTTAATTTAGCCTATTGATTTAATCACGCACAAAGTTAGATCAAAGACAAGTTTTGTCTTCTGAGTGTCGGTAGAGTCACAATCAGGTCAAATAACTGCTGGTAACTATCCAGTCAAATCCAGATTTAATTAACGGGAAACGTCAAGTGAAACGTTAATAAAGCAATAATAACAACAACTATTATTATTATTGTTGTTGTTGTTGTTGGTGGTGGTGGTGGTGTTGTTATAGCTTTACTTTGGTGTTTGTATGGCGTTTTCGGACTATTTCAACTTTAAAACATTTTTTTACTTTTACCTTATTGTTATTTACTGTCTTTGCTGGACTTGTATACAAAAAAGGCACACAAGCCACATGATTCGGATTGCTTTCGCTTTGCTGAACTTGACTGAAACTAGTTATGCTGTTTAGCATAAAACTACCCGAAAGTAAGCAGAACTCGTTAAAGAACAGTAAAATGGAACAAGCTTGTAAAGTGTGCTTGTAATTGTAGTATAGTGGCTTAAGTTATTTACGTATGTTCAAGAATTTCAAAGTACTGATATCCGAGCGAGATCAGGGTGTAATCGAGTGTAATAAGACCTCTCCGTTTTGAAAGAAGAATTTTTCGGATTCCTTAGTTGCAATGGAAGTGTGGCCTCCCCATCAAATTGCCATTTGAAGAACCCACCAACCTCCACTCATCCAGCTCAAATCGATTCTTAAAGAAAGATCTACCTAATGTCTGTATGATGTCGAACGGAATTGATTTTTTCTTCCTGAGATTTATTCCGTTTTCCTTCAGTAGCCAACTACTCAGCTACACATTGTATTGATCTTTATAAATCAGGGGCTGTGTGAAAAAGGAGTGCCTGTCCAGTTTAAATTATGGGTAGTCATAACATTGAACGTGCTGTTTTTCAGCAAGTACTTGAATTAAATAAGTGCAGCTAAGGACTGATAAGCACAAATAATAAGATCTTCCATTTATTAGAAAGACAGTGCCTACACCTCACAGAGGAAGCACGCTCATTGGCTTTTTTTAAATAACGAACAGTTAATGAGAGCTGTCTGAGGTACCTGCGAGTAACGCTGACACATCCTTTCATACGATCTCAATATAATATTCTGTACCTCCAATACCATCGTTATTTTAATTCTTGTGGGACACAGTTATTACCTTTTAGTTCTTTGATAATGATAATTAGCATCATTCTGATCAAACGATCAATCTGTAATATGTAAGGGAATAGTTTCATATTATAGAACAAACTATTCCAACTTCCGTTTTTACCATCATCACTCTGCGCCAAGAAAAATTGATGCACCGATCGATACTTAAAGAGCTCTCGCATCTGTTAGGCATTTGCCTCCCAGGCAATAACTTATGTCAGCGAGAAAAGGATCCAATGCCACATTTCTCAGAGCCAGCACGATTGCTGAGAGATTAAACCCTACTGTTTGGAAATATTTCAAAGAGCGATTGCGTTTTGTCCCTTGACAGCGGATCGGAGTCGAAAAACTCGACCTTAAACGCGAGAACTTGCACCCATTTCCTCGGCTCACTTCTTTCGCACCCACGTTCACAATTAATCCCGTTCCGAATATTCGGTTGTTTTACGTTTAAGTGTTGGATTGATAGATAGTTCCACATTTTCAATAAAAAACGCAGTAGCCTAATAGATGATTGATAACTTAGAATGCTGCTTCATACACGCACACCGCCTCTTGAATTCATAGAATAAGAAACATGAGAACATTATTTACTTGGGTAAGACCCTTACAACCTATTTCCGGCGACTATGATTTGAGAAGTAAGTATCTTAATCATAGAAAACATCTTTAAGACGTAAAGACCTCAACTTCTTACTACTTAAAGTGCTCTCACCATTACTCTTTTCCAGGCAAGAGGCGGTACTCAGGGAAGACACAGAACACTCATATTAGTTAAAGAGTGGATTTAGGCGTCGTCGTTTCGCGCAAATCCTCACAGTCTACGGGCGCCACGCAACACCACGAGTCTTTATCACAGAAAACTATTCGCACCGTCACTGAACACTGCCAGTCTTTAACTTTAAGGGAGGGAAAACAGGCTTTAGTTGATCTTATCAGTTATTCACACCACCCTGTTAACCGATATCTAAAAGAAAGGCGGTATGAAGTTCCGTATTTTATAATGTTGCAATCCGAAACAAAACACTGAAAAAGGATTTACGAGCGCAGCAAAAATAATCTGCAGTAACCTATATAATAAAAAGTGACAAGATGGACCATTGATCCTACAGAAGTTAACAAGTCTGTTTTCTACATTGTCAACATTCTTCTTCAATTCGAAAGTTTAAAACTATATCTAACAAATTGCAGTGGTTTTAGTCTTCAAAGCAAAAATATCCCATGCACTATTTCCAGAGTGTGAGCACCTTGCGAGTCTTCAAAAAGAAAAGAAAATAACTCGTTAACAAAATGTTGCTAAAACGCATGCCCGTTTGACTAATTGGCATTTTTTTTAAAAAGTTACAGTGACGCAATGTCAAGGAAGGGCTAGCCTTTTACTTCGCTGTATCGAATTATGTTCTTTCCTCAAAATCGGATTGTAACAGCGTCTTCAACCAACAAAAACAGCAAATACCAGTTTGCTGGTTTTCTTCCCAGCTGAACTCCGAGTCTCCAGTGCTAATTGATGACTTTAATTGATCCGATTCCGTGTTAAACGTCTTTCTGCACAGTCCCGACTATGAGAAAACACTCTGACTTTAAGGGTACCGTTTCCAACAAGCAGAAATATAAGCACATTCCCTCGGGTTGCTTGCCTTTATTGGCATCTATTCATCTCCAAACAGGTGATCAATTTATGATGATTAGACAGGTGGAAATGACACTGTATCAGATACTCCCACAATGAGATGAGCTTTGCTTTCTTCTGCAGAGATCCGTCTGGCGAAATTTCAGAAAACACACCTGACTGAGGGCAGTTCTGTAATTGTGAAATAGGTTCAAGGTTGGTAACAGTTACAAATCCCATTTGACCTGTTAAGAGCTCAAAGCAAAATTACAAATTTGCTCCAGACAGAAAACTGAAGTCAATTAAACTGTGATTAGGAATAAAGCCCAAGTGAAAATAAACACAGTAGTCCCCCAGTACAGCAGTTTGGAACCATTGGTTTTGATTATGCAGTTAAAGAAACAGTCATCTTCAACAATTAAGCAAATATGTTTAATTGATTAGTCGATCTGTAACTAAATGCCTTTTGGGTTGTTCTAACCAACACATTTGCACTTATTTGCACCTCATTGATTTTTATAGAGCTAGAACACACTTATAATAAAACATCAACCCTATTTATAACATAGTCTTAAAATCTGGAACCACAAGTAAAAAAATACTAGTAAAGATTTCATTTCACCACCTAGTGTTTCTCAGAAGCAAACACACATCCAAATTGTCCATTCCTGGCACATAAGAAGGGACTGCAGCTGGCTAGTTAAGGCAGATTGATTTTGAAGGGACTGAACAATCCACACATTCTCATGTTTTGACGGTCTGAACCAAATATGATTTTTATATATAGAAAACAGGATCTGAACTTGGTGTCAATGAAAATCAAACACTTTAAGAGAGTTAGAGCCATGCAATACCCCAGCTAGTCATGAGACATGTGACCAATGCCCACACAAGTGTCCCAATACACCCACCTCACAAGAATTCCATAATATAAACTTTGTTTCAGAAACAGGGTGTGAACCAGGCTTTCTGATGCTTACCACTGAATGTGCTAGTGGGATAATCTTGCAGCCGGTCAACTTTAACTCAGACTTCCTCAGTGAGAAAGCTGATCAAATTTGGATCAATAAATACTTGAAGCAGTCAAACAGCTTAACATTCCAGGTTGTTAGATCAGTTACACAGCCACTGTGTAAGTGTGAAGGGGATTAGTACAGCCAAGAGTGACAATTAGACCACCTCCAGGTAAGCCTTGATTATGATCTCCATCATTAGAAAAAGCTCCCGAAGGCTATGGATCACACTTCATTTAATACCACATTCACCAGCCACAGGTGTCTAACAATGTTCAATCTTAACAACGTGATACTATCTAAAGACTATGCATTCATTGTAAGAAGAGGATAGGCTAAAACTGTACAATGAACTGGTAAGACCTCATTATGTATACTGTGTGAAATTTTAATCACGATGTTACAAAAAAAAAACAATATGGCTGGAATCGGAAGAGCAACCAGATGCATAGGTGGTGATATTCCAGTCATTTAAAGACTTAAAAAGACATTACAATTCAACTCCATTGACTTCTTCAGAATCAACAATGAAACATGAGCCAGAAGATACAGACCGAAGCTACAAGGAAGTACGCTGGAAACGCACAGGTGACAGATTTTTTTTGCACAGAGAGTGGTAGGACGCTGCTATGATGTCGAAGCCGATATCTTCCTATCCTGGTATCTTTCAAGAAAAGGCTGGATGAGATCTCCAGATCCGTTAGTAAGCAGCAGCCACAGAAGCTGGATGGCCTGAATGGCTCTTGTCTGTAACATTCCATCTGTTCTTATGAGTATGGATTAGAGGCCAAGTGTCTCAAGCCAGTGAGATCATGAATTCCTGATGAAATCACTTCATACAGCAGATAAGGACTTCAGGCTTGAAATACAAAACACAAATATTTCCTTTTTACATAGACGTCCATGCTTTGGTAAATATTTCCAGCTATATGTGACCTTATGCAGTTTGATAAAACAGGCAGATAGGCTTTACAATCCACAGACCTGTGTGTGATCAAGAAATGTTGCCTAGAACTGTTGATGTAGTTTCTATTGCCCTCTCTAAAATGCAAATGATTCATTACCAGGGGTGGCAGGTTCAACACCCATTTTATTATCCTAGATGGCATTTATCAGCAATTAGATGTCTATTTGTCATTAATTTACTTGCAGTTGCTATTTTCATCACATCAGAAATATACGTCTTAAATGCATTAATTAAAATTATCATCTGTTGGTGTAGAAGGAATATTTAATAGTTTTGCCAGATAAAGTTAAATATAGGAACAAGTAAAGTTTATTACATGTTGGAAAGAGAAGAAAGGAAACAACGTTTCGGCTGTGGAGCCTTCTTTTGGTGTGAAATATAGTTAAATACATGCAATTTAGGATCATGATACCTCTTGTATTGGAATTTGACATTCCAACGTCAAATTCGCTTCTAGTGAAGAGTACCACTTCATTTCCTAGGTAAGGAACAATTTCATGATAGCTTTAATGTTTACAGTTACATAATTCATCATTTTAAAATAATCAATAAAAGGAATCTCTGGAAAAATTGTCCCAGACCATCTCTTTCCACTCAGGCACCACAACGTATTGATTTCATTTTGTTTCCTTCAAGGCAAAAAATGTTATTTTAAGTATAAAGGGGCCAAAAATTAAAAGGCTGGTTGAGATAAATCGTGGATAAAATGAAATAGTTTAGCATTTTTTAATTCTTAGGTAAATAATATCCGCCCTAGCTTCAGCCAGTACAACGAATTATAAAAATGATAACACACTGCATAAAGTGCTTCGTTAAACAATGGCGTTTAACCTCCAGTGTTGCGGTTTTGAGGTTTAGATTATACTACTTGAAACTGATTGTGAAAAGTTACATTTCTAGCTGTCACGGTTAAAAAAAGGTTTGCTCACTGTTGTGCGGTATGTCAGTACTTCCCTTCCGAGTGGGATGATCACTATTGCAGTGAACACACCACGCAGGAGTCAAGTTTAGAATTTTCCAAAATATATGACTCTTTGATGGCGATATTCGTCCTTGTTGTTAATATAAAACCTTTCCTATAGTGAACTAGCCATCAATCAGCAGTGTCAGGTCTGCATTTTACTGCCACTGCGAGTCCCTCAGAGCACTAACCCTGTAAAAGTTTATATAGTGTATTGACTATTCTCTGAGGGTAGCTTACTTAATTAAGACCGGTGGCCTTTGAGAATGAAAGGGTACCGCTGTGTCAACAGTGCTTCCTATTTGGTGACACCTTCTGCTAAATTAAAATGTGCTGCAAACAGAGGTGAAAGTTTAAAGAAGAATGAGCGTGTAATCGGCCCACGCCAGACCTCACACGTGCAAAAGAGAATATTTACACCAAACTTGTCAAAGTAAACGAGCCCGCCCCCCTCCATACAGATGCTTACCCGTCGAACGGTGCCTCCTAAGAGGATTCAACGTCCTTCGGGCTCAAACGCAACACTGAGCGATCGTTATTCGCAGGGGAAAGTGTGTTTATCCACTATTCAAATTCTAAGATATAAAATAGGTTAACAACAGCTACTACTACTCCAAATTTCATATCTTTCTGAGAAATAGTCGGTAACATCGGAGTAATATTATTAATAACCACCGTCGTTTAAGAACGCACGTTAGCCTCACTCATGCGTTAAAAAGAGTTGAAAGAGATGCGATCTTCCTATGATCTCCAAGCAAAACACCAATTCACCATATCCTACAAAACAACTTTGGGAACCGGACCAGTTCAGTAGGTTCCTGTCACAACAGCATACCAGATTGGGAGACTGAAAAAAAGCCATTAGCCAAAGGCATGCCTTCAATCAGAACAGGCTCGGCTAATAAAAAATGTTAAAAATGAAAATACACACCATGAAGTCTTTTAACAAGATTATCCGCTCTAATCTTTAAGGTTAATGTGTATTTCTCCTCTAGGCGAAACTTTAACACATTAAAGGCGAACACTACCCCTCCCAAGCAACATGCATTGAAAGAGAAGCTGTGCGGCTTTTTAATAAGAAAGTTACTCTTCAGGGCTTGTTTCCTCAATTTGTTCGTCTCGCTTCACGTTTCTGGGTCAAACTGGAACAATATCAAGCGATCGAGCGCCTGGCTCGGTCTGAAACCATTGCACGGAGTGTCACCTTCAAAGAACACGGAAGGCCGAGATGAAAGATTGAGAAAGAAATCCAATTTAACGTCTCTGTCATGACTTTTAAGGACCGAACAAGCGTGAAAGACCAGGCAAATGCGTGTGACTGGAGAAATCGGGAAATTGAGCAAATGTAAACAAATCTGGGATTGCTACTGAAACGCAAAATTAAAAAAAGGCCGGGTAAATATTAACATTAACCATTTCAGGTCTTGCACTTGATGTATGGACTTTGTTCAGATGTCGAACATTTCATAAGCATTTCTGTGGTTCGGAAAAAAGAAACCTCGTTCTCGAGCGAAGGCCCGGCGTGTCTGCAGGTTGCGGACAGGTTACGTGATGAACAGTTCGCAGTCAATGTTTAACCAAGATGGCTGACCACCATTCAGTCCCTGATGTTTACTTGCAAATTAATCATCCAGTGCGTAGTCGGCGCCAGTGTAGATTTATCACTCACATGAGGCGGCCGGGGAGAGACTAAAAGACTTCACACCTTACTGCGTTTGATCCTAAGATTAGCTCAGCCTCCCACATAACACGAGTCTCCAGGGGTTTTACTTAGGAGGTCACTTATAATCGGCGGAAGTTTGTACATCATTAACAGAACGTTAAATTAAAATAACTAATAAGCATTATTATTTTGCTGCAGATGCTGATTGGCGTTCTCGTAGTCCCCCCTACCACAGTTTTTCGGGACGAGAGAGCTTTCAAAAACGATGCGAGATTCTCGAGGCAGAAGATTGATTCCTTCAATGGCTTAACAAATCAACAAGTCCTAGCTAACACAGGAGACGTTTTAGAAGGAAAAATCAAATTTGTACAACAGAAGAGGGTAAGCGGGGCGTATTGTACTTTAGTAATATATACCGATTTACATGTCCCGCTCTTCAAAATATAATGTGAGACCTTAAGACACCTGAAAACGCCAAGCACAGTATTTGCAAATTCTTAAAGATCGGAGATTAGTATTTGACAGTAAATCAAAAACTATGAAATATTTTACTTTCCACCGCTAGTGATCTATTATTACGAGTGTGGCTGTTATGACTTGTGATTAATAATAGATCTATGCATTACTCTTTTTTTTCCACCAGTGCTACGAATCCTTGTTGATTAAAATGTATTACCAATACAGGTTATATTATAACCGGCATTATCTGAATACGAACCTCTCTCTCTTGCTGCAGGGGTCGGAGGTGGCGATTTCTGGTGAATGGAAAGTGATATAGATGTTAGTTACGAAATGGACGTCACCGGGCCGGCGCCAAGCTCTCTTAAAAATGTGCGTCGAAAAATGCAACGCTAGAAGAGCTAATCACTTTAAATGTTCCGCTCCTATCTCCAGCCATTTAGATCCGGCTTTTTTTTTCCAGCACTATCTCGCGTAAATACACACAAGCACAGCCTACAAGCCCCACTCTCGCCGTCTCTTTCGCTCTCATCGTTTTAAGCTGCTTTAGGCTTAGCGTAGAAAAAGTGCTTTCCCTCAGAAGCGCCGAGGACACCGCGTCCATCAGGCGCCACTGCCAGATAATTAAATCACCTCATTAAATTCATTTCTCTCCGGCTCCCACCCTATTGAAGAGGGACACGGGGAATGATATAGACTTAGACAGCAATCTCTGAACGCTTCACGGTTTGCTTGATACGTTAAACCCCGACGTTCTGTACGACAGGACTCTCTGGGTGACGAAAGGGTGAATACTGGCACAAAACAACGCGCTCCTAAGATTAGATATATTCCATATGGAAATGTGACCGGTATCTCAAACACGGACAAGCCGAGCGAAGGAGACAGGGCTGTCCTGCAGACTGGGTGTAGCTAGAAGACATATGCAAGTTGTATGATCGTTAAATTTTCAAAAGCAAACAATGCGATACATATATGATGTTAGCCATGAATAAATGATTATGCCCGTTTTTAATAATGACTTGAACTGCAATTGGTCTTCCACTGATTTATAAGAACCTGCGTGTCTGCCTCTACTCTTTTTAAACGACTGAAACGACTTTGTAGCAAGTGTTAGAAGCTACTGCACATGTATCCATCTTTCTCGGACACAGTCCGATCCCTACCTTCAACACTATGCAATTTAAAGCCATCGGCAAACGTGTGATTGGAACTGCACTAGTCGCGTTGAAGGCGAGCTTCCCAGCTATGCGCACAGATAGTGATTTCCTATGAACAAAGCCACCTAGAGGAGGCTCGAGCTAGTTTTCCTCGCTGGGTCCGACGAGAACGACCCTCCCCAGTCTAATGATGTTGACATATTCACACTGCATGGAGTGGAGTAGTGATGCTTCGCTGTAGCGTTACAGCTTCCGACACCTTCTTTTTATAACTCAAGACTGTCCCCTCCACCCGACCTGTCAAAACCACGCCTACGAAGCCACACAATTGGTCCAAAAGCGTCAAGTAGCCAATCAACAGGGATCAGCTCCTTGCAACACACAACACATCCATACAATCTGGAACCTACAGAGCACAGAAGCGCAGGGTATTTCTTGGTGCTGAGATCTCGCCTTCTCTCTGCCTTCAACGGGAGTCCTTCTTTCTCTTATTTCTCTTTTTTGAAGTGTGTGTGTGTGAGAAAAAGAGAGAAAGAAAGTGTGTCTGTACGTGCGTGTGTCTGTGTGGAAAAGGGGGAGAGAAATGAATTGTTCTGCGCAAACGATCAATCTCAATACGTATCCACCGAAGCAAGACTGAAGCCTGTGAGAGATTTCTAAATCATTTTTTAAGGAATACCGACATATTCGAGACAAACGTAACATCAAAATTACGTTGTTTCTGTACATTTTTACGCACAGCCGACCAGCAAGACGACAGCGTAAAAAATACAGAGAACAAGCAACGCGTTAATCCTTGAAAAAGCAAGCCATCTACAGCACTCGAGAAGATAAAAGGAATCATATTTCTAAAGTTTTCATGGCAGACATTTGGATGGAATTTCAGAAGCGGCAATAAAGAGAATTCCCGCTGTTCCAAATCAGTTCTTGCTGGGATGCATCTTCTAGTTCTGATACGATAGTAAAGAAAAGTCGAAACTTCATGACTAAGAAATGCGCAGCTAAAACATTTTCCCTCTTCTGAACAAAAGTGAACCACCATAACACATAACTGGAAATCCTGTGGTAAAGTAGGTGAGCTTACCGATGAGAGATCCAGTTGTACCAGGAACGAGTATGGCATACCACCCGTTTTTACCTCACCGGGCTCCGGACTTTGCCATGAGTGCGATGTTGGGACACCAGCCTCCCTTCTTCCCGGCGCTGGCTCTCCCACCCAACGGTGCTCTGTCTCTGCCGGGAGCTCTGGGGAAGCCCATCATGGATCAGCTGGTTGGCGCCGCGGAGACCGGCCTCCACTTCTCCTCGATAGGTCACCAGGCAGCCGCTGCCCATCTCCGGCCTCTTAAAACATTGGAACCCGAAGAAGAAGTGGAAGACGATCCCAAAGTTCACCTGGAAGCCAAGGAACTTTGGGAGCAGTTCCACAAGCGCGGCACTGAAATGGTCATCACGAAATCTGGAAGGTAAACCTCACCTCCCACTTCTTTTTTATTCTCTCTCTCCCTCTACCATCCCTGACAACCCCGAATTCTCATGAAAACGCGTTTTTTATTTGTATTACTGAGTGCCGCAAACAGCACCTCGCCGTCTTTTTAAAGGCCGACTATATATACACATATTTTTTGGAAATACTGCGGATCACGATTTGTTTAAAGATGCCAGTATTAAAAACAAAAAAAGATATACATCAACCCCTTTGAAGCCGACCATTTTCTCCCATAAGTTTGTTCTGTTGCTTGCATCGGTCAGATACAATTTACAACTGTTAGGTTATTAAAATATATCTAATCATAAAGTACTATTTCTAGGATCGCCCATTTGATCTTTTCCCGTGTTCACCGTAATCGGACGCGGAAAAAAAATGCAAACCTTAGCAGACCTATAAATTGATCGAACGACACCTTTCTTGGTAACAGTTTAACCTGGACTCATTTTTTACGATTCCAATCGGCGATTATAAAATCATAAAACTGCAGCTTGCGGGGAGCTAGGCAGAGGGTTAAATGATCTCATTATTACGGTATCATTCATTTTCCCTCCATTTGCGTCTTGGTCAAAGCCTTTTCTTCCTGCTAGATTCAATAATAAAATGGCACAGACACCGACAGAGGTATATACTAGGAACAAAAATATCGGGAGCGAAAAATACGACTTCTAGGCCTGGTAGTTTAGTTCAGTATATTCCATAAAGCTGCAGTAGGGCAGCATACACTCCGCACGGACAGTAAGCCCAGTTTGTCCGTGTCAGATAATATACGTTCCTAAGTTTATCGTCATGTGTTTCCTCTGAGGCAAAATGTTATTTTATGCCAGTAGCCTGGTATTATAAAAACACAAATTTGTGGCATCCTGTTGTAATTCAACACAATGTAGCTGCAAAGCGTTTTGGAGATATGCTATCATAATGCAATGCTGACTGCCATTATGTTCGTAAATCATGTATGCGTGGCGGTGAAGAGTGTTGTAAAATATTATCTAAAAGATTAAAATAGTTGAAACATAAATAATTTCCACACACGCAAACACACTCTTGTAGGAAGTTACATTTAGAGTTAAGGGCCAGACAACTCGGTGCAAACTCCAAAATTATCCCAAATTACAAACTCGCCTTTATTAAATGAAAAGGGAGGAAACTGATCTATGAAGAAACCTAGAAAGGGACAAAATAACATCTTATGGTCTTTAAAGTAGGAAAAAAAACATGTATATTAAAACACGACGTTCTTCTCTTCCTCAAGGCGAATGTTTCCCCCGTTCAAAGTGAGATGCACCGGCTTGGATAAAAAAGCCAAATACATTTTGTTGATGGATATTGTAGCAGCCGACGACTGCAGGTACAAATTCCACAACTCTCGCTGGATGGTCGCGGGAAAGGCCGACCCCGAGATGCCGAAGAGAATGTATATCCACCCGGACAGCCCGGCCACTGGCGAGCAGTGGATGTCAAAAGTCGTCAATTTTCACAAACTTAAACTGACTAACAACATCTCCGACAAACATGGATTTGTAAGTTTAATCCATTCCTTATTTTTTTTCTGTTATGCATAGGAAATCTTCCAATTGCTATTAGAAAATATGATAGTGATATTGAAGGCTAATATGACTTTCCCTCAAAACTGTAGAGCAAGAAATTTGAGGAGAATATTTGGAATGAATGTAAAGGCTTTCTAAGAACAAGAAAAGGTTTCGCCAGCATGAAGGCCCACAAGTCCTATGACTTAGGCCAAGACAACGGTTGCAGTAGTATTATTTCTTGTTCAAATTGTAAAAGCCATTTTAACGCATAAAAGCGATAGAACACTGAAATATTTCACCGTGTTTAACTCTCGTAAACTGTAAAATGAGAGCAAGGCTTTTGCTTTTTAAATAAGAAACAAGACGCATTTAAACTTACAGATGGATTCGCAAGTTATAATTCTTAGAAACTACTTCTGAATTGTGAAAACAAAGCTGAATTCAATTTAGATGCGTAGACTGATTTTGCGTAATACAGAGAAAATTGTTACAGATTAATCAGACTCTCTCGGGGTGATATATTCCTATATATATATTATATGACAGATGAAGTGATAACATTTCTTTGTTTTACTGAAGAATGACTGGAAATTATAACATAATAGTTACGCGCTGTAGCAATCTCATTTTGAATTCGTGGTACCGCGAACATAGAACAGGTACCACTTTCTACCAATAACAATGGTTTTGTTATGCAGTTAGGTTAAAGAATAAGAGGTCTTAAACGTCACATTAAATTCCTAATAATTCTAAAACTTTTTGAAGCCCCGGGTGAATAAATGTGTACATTTATAGTTTAATCCCATTTTGATCATGTGTGAGTTTTATTTTATTATTTTTTTCTGTCCTTGTCTATGAATACGTGATTATGTCTTGAAATCCTTAATTGTTTTCCTGCTGCAGACAATTCTGAACTCCATGCACAAATACCAGCCCAGGTTTCACATCGTCAGAGCCAACGATATTTTAAAGCTTCCTTATAGCACTTTCAGGACTTACGTCTTTCCTGAAACAGAGTTCATTGCTGTAACAGCCTACCAAAATGATAAGGTAAGATTATCGGTATATTATTCATAGTCCTTGCCGCCGTTGTCTGCTACCAGTGTAGAAAGTGCCGTTTTAGATTTTAAAGTAGTTTATGATTGGATGTTTCCACATGTGCATACTTATACGTTGCCTAGTAATAAAGTAAATACAAAAATAAACGAAGAGATAAGGTATTATGCCTTGCCTTGCACGCCTAGCTCCAGGGAAATTCTTGCTTGTATTACAATTCTGTAAAGAAATGTATGTTCGGTTTTGGGGAAAGACAAAGTTACATGTAATTTTGTTATGCTGGAATCTGTAGGCCACCTGTACCAGTTAAAATAAAGTATCTACCAAGTTCACTCGTGTTTTGCAGCATTTGTAGAATAGGGTGGGTATCTCCGCGGTTAGTCGATCATAAAAATACGTTATCTTTCATCGTTAGAATTGGATTTTTATATCAATTGCATAAACGTTTGGAATTGTTGGTGAGTGTGCTTGTGAGTTTGTGGAGATGAAAATTAATAGATGCAAGACTATTTTCCTCCGTGTCTTACTGGGCCGAGGCGCTTTCTGTGTTCCTTAATTTTGTTCACAACCAGGTGCTAATCAAAATGGAGACTTCATTTTTGGCACTCCTACACATTAGGATATTAAAAGTAACAGTGAAAAAAACACAAAGGTTGGAAGAGGGGTCAAGCATGAATTGTAATAGTTATTAAGCACATATGCTGGATTTTCTTTTTCATTCTGCCAATCCGAACATAAAACATTCAACCAGTGTGTCTTTTATAGACTTAGAAAGGTGCGGAGGCTGTGTGTGTTAATATGTGAAAAAGTATTTTATGTTTAAAATTTTGGGGATTGTTGATATCTTAACAGTGCCGAATTTAAATAAACAAAACACTTAGACTGTCTTCCATGCTAATTATATAATAATGTACCTATATGTGGTTTACCTTCTTGAAGTAATTAATACAGGAGGTAACTATGTTTTCTTAACCGTCTATTACAGAAAATCTGAAGAATGTGTTTTTTTTTTAACTAGAGGCCTATGACAGGCATAGTTCCAAACTAGCGGAGCATCAAAACGATAGATCTCGCGTGTGTGTGTGTGTTTGCGCGTAAAGCAACGCTCATTAAAATTAACATCTGAAGGGGGCTCGTATCGGATTAAAATTAATATTACGCATTTAAAATGCTAATATACCATGTAGCCTATTAGGTTCAATCACACTCTTTAAATACAAGTTTTCAGGTTGAAATAGCGGTTTAAATAGCAGCCAAAAAACTAAAATAGTATCGATATTAATTGTAATTGCAGATAAAATGGCGTCATAACGTCAGTCCCATGACCTTGAGTCAGTGTTTCATCGTAAAATTCATTTTTTAAAGATTGTGCTCTGTACCCTACCCAGTGCATCGACCTGACAACGAATTTAGAAATACGAGATACATTCTGTTGTCACGCTTTAATGCTATAAGAAGTCCAATAACAAAATGTATAACACAAATTGTCGATGTGTCTATAAGATATACGTCTCTAAATGACAAATAAGGCTTGACAGGGGAAATAGTTCCGAAATAACACGAAGTTTCCTCTCTCCAACCTTAAAATAAACGGTTGTGCTAAAGTAGTCCCAAGATTGGACACCGAGCCCTTAGCAAGATCAACAGGAGTACAGAAAAATAAGTAAGAATGATACATACAACTTTTCACCCCCTTATTCGAATTAATTTGAAGATCACGCAGGTAGTATTGACTGGTTTTAATTGTACTAATAATAATTCTAATGTTTTATCAAAAACAGTTAAATGCCAGTGTTACGGACAACTCCCCTCATCTTAATTATTGTCCGTATAAGAATAATAAATAATAATGTATTTTTAGTCTGTTCCTTACACTTTTGATGGAGTATATAGGAGTACTTGAGTGATTATCAACGAAAAAAAAGCGATGCATTAAATGCATATATATTAATTCCCAGATAATGTAAGTTACATTATTGATATATGCTCGATTTCTTTTTCATTATTCTTACTACAACTTTAAAACCCTCTATAAAGAACTCTATAGCGAAATGGCCGCGTGTAAGCAGTGTACACTATGCAGACGTCAACTATGAAGTATCAATGCACCAGGGTCCACGCAATTACTAGATCCAATTGAAAAGGCCCATGTAAAATCCCGTGAAATAAAAGGACAAAAACAAGATTAAGTGCATTTCCCATATTTATTTTGCAAATGCTACATATATTTTATTTCCTTTCCAGATCACGCAGTTAAAAATCGATAATAATCCGTTTGCCAAAGGATTCCGGGACACCGGTAACGGCAGGAGAGAAAAGAGGTAGGACTGCTCACAAATCTCTTCCCCGCTATGGCCTTTCTCCGTTTTGCAAAATTAAAGAAATCGCTTTGATTCCAGAAGAAAAGCCAAAGAGCTTAAACGTATCGGAAACACGACACCACGAGTCTCTTTAAATTATTGCTGGTATTACGGTTTAGGTACTACACACAAGAATGTTAAAAAGCACGCTTCATTTTGGCTCAACCTGGAATTCAATATTCCACTTGCCATTTCTGTTCTGTATATATTCGCGACTCGGTTGCAAAGGGCTGAAGATTATACTGCATTTAAGAACGGGTACACTTCAAAGACTGCTGCATTAAAAAATCATTTTGACCTGTACTGTACGTTGTACTTTGAGATGATGGGTATATACTTCTAAAATGGACGGTTTATTTGGCCAAACGGGTCCGGAGACTAAAGAACATAAATAGATACAAGCCTGGGTTGTAAAAGTCCACTGATTAGTCGATGACGTAGAGTAACATCGCAGTGCCAGTAATGTGAAATCTATGGGCTGCTCAGCGTTATATTAAAAACGCAGCTAGAATTGAGTGGGATATGTCAATATATTTTACATATTGATATTTCCCCTGGCTCTTTATTATAACACTTTATTGAATGACTGTTATAGGCATTTATTTGAGAATGTTCTTAGATGCATATACAATACCTGTGTAAAGAAAAATGGGTGCTTTTACCAAAAGTAGGATTAGTCCAATACTTCAAAAATCAGATTTACAAAGTCCTCCATAACGGAGAAAGCGTAGTAAAATGTCTATGGTGCATTTTGCAAATATATGTAAAATACGATAATCAGGTTGATAAAACTTCGGACAAAATGTTTTTGAATGGACAGGAAACAGTTGGCTTTGCAATCCATGAGGTCTTACGAGGAACAGAAGAAAGACACCGGAACATCAGACGAATCCTCCGGCGAACAGGCGGCGTTCAAGCGCTTCGGACAGGCCTTATCACCCGCGGTGTCAGCGGTCGGTCCTTCCAACCTCAAAAGTAAGAGCGCTTTCTTCTCCCTCTCTGTACACTTACTGATACTCAACTGACGTGAAGGACTTGTGAATACCAGTATTTTCTTGTCTATATAATGAGGCAGGCACAGCTGAAATAAAACAGGGTGAGTTTAAAAGGGAAACTTCGACCTTTGCTTTAGAAAGTAATCTTTAGTTTTAATCAAACTGAATGGCTTCACCAGGGCAGCCTCATTTCTTATTAAGCATCTGGTGCATTAATTGCCATAACTCTGCAGCAGACCAGTTGGCTAATAAGACTTACATTTTATTTCTTTCCACTGTAACAAACTGCTGTTTAGGCTGCCTTGCAAACCTCGTTGTTTGCTGAAGTCCACGTTCATGTATGCTGTCTTAAAGTGGCGTTATACTGCGCTTTTGCGCTATTGGTTTTTGACTAAATGGGTGATTCAACTTTGCTGTGGGGTTTAGTTCTCTCTGGGACAGCTTCTAACACGTATTTCCCAAAAAGACCAGAGATCTGTCTGTTACTCATGTTTTTAAAGTGATATTGAAAAAATAAACTTGTCAGAAAATCCTTCTGTCGTATGTAACATCCACACAACACGCCGGTAATATATTTGAAATTTGTCTGCTGTAAATTGCGCTTTTAGAAGACTTGAAGCTTGCCTCTTGTTTTTTTTCTTCCTACTAGACAATTGTTGTATGAACGTTTTTTAGCAATTACCTTTATGACGTATAAACAATAACTATTCCCGGGTGTTGTTTGTTCTGCTTTAAATTCCGCGGTCTTTCGTGGAAAAACAACGCCAATATCCTTTGAAATTAAAAGGAATCAAAAGGTGACGCTAACGTTTGTCTGATTTCAACTGCATGTGAATCACGCTCTGTATTGTTTTAATTAGACGCCTGCGAGAGCGATGAAGACAGCGACGAAGAGAGCAAAGATGAAAATCCACAGGACGGGCAGGAATCCAATAAAATTTCTACGACCACTGAGGAGGGAAAGGACACTGACAGAAGCCCCACTAAAGCCCACCTGTTTGCTAGCAGTGACTCCGCAAGCAGGGCTAGGACCGAAGACCCAGCACGGACCGACAAAAGCCCGGCGGACTCCAGGCAAAGCCCGGTCACTATTATCTCCAGCACCACAAGATCGTTAAGTGGCGAAGACCTGAAGCCCTCAATACGTGACCCATCCAAACAGGACGAGTGCAGGCCTATGAGCAAAGAGAATTACGTGCCCTTGACTGTTCAAACGGACAGCAGCGCTCACATGAGCCAGGGTCATTTACATAATTTTGGATTTCCACCTGGTCTGGCAGGACAGCAGTTTTTCAACCCCCTGGGTGGGGCTCATCCTTTTCTTTTACACCCCAGTCAGTTTAACATGGGAGGCGCCTTCTCCAATATGGCGGCGGCAGGCATGGGTCCTTTGCTGGCTGCCGTGTCTTCTGCGGGGGTTAGCACCATGGACACGGCCAGCATCGCCTCCCCGCAAGGGCTCACGGGAGCGTCGGGCCTGCCCTTTCACCTACAGCAGCACGTGCTAGCATCGCAGGTAACAACCTTATCTCGGCTCGGGGTGCGCGGAGACCCTACCGTTTGCCATCTTTACCTCCTACTTCGCAACCAGTTTCTAATTTGCAAGCCGTTGATGAAGAAAGGGCATTTTGTTGGGTCAGTATGATAGTTCGTAGCTGGATTGAAATATTAATGGGTGTGTGCAATAGGGAAGAATGTTAAAAGATATTAAACATCCGTGTATTTTTAAATGAACTCCACAAAAGGTTAGAGATTTGAGTGCACTTCGAAAATTAAAATTAAGAAGTGCAATGCGGTGAAAGGGACAGGTCCCCCCTTGGGATTTTAGTCTTTTTGTTTTTTGCTCGTCACTTGTGTTTGCTTTACAAATGGCTCCTTACACTATCGCGAGCCGTGAGCATGTACAGCAATATTACACGGAACATCCATGTAACGTCTTAGAATCCCACTATTAAATGTTATGTGTTGAAACCAACAGACTGCGGGGGTATCAACAGTTCGATTCTAATTTATCGAGGCTTGTAAGGTCACAGGTTAATTCAGACCGTATTTCGAGGAAAGGAAAGTGGTCATTAAAAGGACTTACACCCAGCATGCATTATGTGAAAGGTCTTTGTTCGTAAAACGAGGTTCTCCCTTTACAAAATGTTACTCAAAATACACTAGGTGCAAATTCATACGCGATTTCTAGTTCTGGCCAAAAGTATTAATAGCTCCACCGGTTGAACAGCAAACAGTAACGATCTATATCTAATTACATGTGACTTTAATGGAAATATTTAAACATGGCACGTCACCGCTAATATGTTATTCTTTATGTATAGTTTATAAGTGAGAGATCTCTGCTTTTTATGGGTTATAGCATGTCAACGTTCTGAGAAAGATAACTGTTCCTCCCTATGCTAAGGTGTTGCTGAACATCTTTTTGCAGATATGTTGGTTTTGACTTTCGTGGAAACGAAAACAGCATCTTTTTCTTCACACACAGCAATAACCTCAAATCCTTATAAGCTATTTTTTTAAAATTATTTAAAAGAAGAGTATATTTTTGACACGTCTGGGCTATTTGTGAAAAGGCCTATGGGTGTATTTACAATCATTTGCTGACTGGGTGAATTAGATCATTGATACATGTCCCTACAAAAATCCAGAGAAAAGTGGTGCATATTTCAGAGATATTTGAATGTGTTTTAACTGGGGTTGGTTCCACAGGCTGGCTAAGAAACGACAACATTAGTAAATAAGTTATCCCCCAAGAGTGGAAGATAACAGCTATAAGCTGTAGGACTGCAGGGATCGCTGCCTGCTTGCGTAATTCGCGCGTGTAAGATCACGGTGATGTCAGGTTCCCGCTGTCATTCCGTCAGGCGTTTAACTGCCTTGTTTTGTTTGCAGGGCCTGGCGATGTCTCCCTTTGGAAGCCTTTTCCCCTATCCTTACACCTATATGGCGGCTGCTGCCGCCGCCTCCTCCGCCGCTGCCTCTTCCTCCGTGCATCGCCACCCGTTTCTGAACGCGGTGCGCCCGCGTCTCCGGTACAGCCCCTATTCGATCCCCATGAGTATACCGGACAGCAGTACTTTGCTGACTACAGCTCTCCCTACTATGTCCAACAGCGCCATCGAGATCAAAGCCAACAGTATGGCAACAAGTCCAGTTTCGGCCACCATGGACTCTACTTCGGAGGTGAATGGTAGATCCTCCACGATATCTTCAGGCTCAGTCTCTCTGTCCCCAAAAACGTGTCCTGAGAAGGATTCCACCAACGAACTGCAAAGCATTCAACGCTTGGTCAGCGGACTAGACTCGAAACAAGACAGGGCAAGAAGTGTCTCACCTTAGCGAAAGAAAATAATAATAATAATAATAATAAACGTACATTTCTAGCTAATGCGGGTTTGTTTTTGCAAATCTATCCAACTGTTGTTGTTTTTTTCAATGCACTTTGTTAGAAGAAAACGTAAAAGTATATTTCTTGTGTTAACAGAAAACACAGACTTTGATTTTTTTCCCCCTGTATTTTTGACTACCACATAAGTATTGGAACGAAAAAGGTTTAGTAAGAATTCTGATAATCAATCGATAAAGTTGCTGCTACGCCATATCTATATTTTACATGTCGGATGCTGGGAGAACGAAATAAAAAAAATGTCGCTAAATTGGTTAGGATGGTTTGTAAACCTGTTTCTGGTATAAC
Source organism: Lepisosteus oculatus (assembly GCF_040954835.1). Lineage (NCBI taxonomy): Eukaryota > Metazoa > Chordata > Actinopteri > Semionotiformes > Lepisosteidae > Lepisosteus > Lepisosteus oculatus. The sequence goes on from NC_090717.1 coordinate 10,999,102, forward strand.
TTGTAAAGTGCTGTGTTTGATAGGAAAAATGACAAATGTATATGAGAATGATTATGTCCGGAACAAAAGAAAGGCTTTGCATGTCCTACATGACCATGTCTCGTTTGCTGATTGCCACTGATTTATTTTAAGGCGACAAAAAAGAAAATATATTATATGTTGGTGTAGGCCTCCCCTCTCCAAACAGATTTGCAAGACAGTTTTTAGAATACCCTTTTACTTTCCCCGTGCATTTGAATACACAGTGATTTTGTATGTAACCGAAAATAGAATCCGAAAAGAGAAATTAAAACGGGAAGCTTGGACTATAAATATATTAAAAAATATTTATGTAATTATTTGATATTTCTTGTAAATATAGGCTACCGGATTAGAGTTCTCAAGAATCTGCCCTTAATTTATTGGCGTTGTACATATTTTTTGTAAATATTGTCTGCCAGTTGGTTTGATCGTTTCCGTCTTTTCAGTCAGGATGGAGAAACCTGTCCAGGATCTCCGCCATCCCACCTTTTTAGCTGTCTGTATAGTTGACTGCAAAGACAATGATGTGTCATCGTAGTTTTTCCCATGGTCTCTGTGTTAAGATTGCTACTGTTCAGAATAATTACAAGTGACAACAGCGCACCAGTGGCTTGAAACGTGTTGAAGATTTCCTTTAGAAATTTTGTTTGTGTGTCAAAACGAATGGATTAAAAAAAATCCGTTTTGCAGCTTGAAAGTAAAAGTGCCGAAACTTTATTACAATATGATGAAGGTTTAATTTGTGTTTCTAAAGTTGTCATTGGATTTCTGTAGTTTAAAGATTTTTGTTTTGTTAACAAATGTTTCCTGAAAGTTTCAATAAAATATTGAATTGCACCACAACTTGTGCTGATTTGCCCTGCGACATCTCAGAACTTGGTGTAACGTTACTCATGTGTAATATTAGTCATTTCGTTCTAGAATTAATTTTCCTTGATTTGGTTTCGGGATATTTGCAGATCACTTTTCTGGAGTAGACTTAGTCTTTTGAGTAAAATTCCATCTGTTTGGAACTCACAATCTGTTCACGAAAACGTCACTAAAATGTTCTAGATGCCGTGATTTGATTTCATACGTTAATGTAAATTAAAAAAATCTCATGGCAAATAGTGACAACACACTAGACAATGTTGAATATCTGAACAGGCTGTTTATTGTGGTCATTTAATTGCAAAATAAGCTGTTAGGTGTACCAGGCTTTTGAAGATAGACTCCTGCAGAACATAAAAAACCGTGTCAGCACTTGTAAGCGTTGCAAATAAAGACATCTATTCTGCGGTTTCCACTAAAAGTATTACACATAACAAAATCGCAATTGTAGAACACATAGAGAGATCTTGGAAACTGATTTTTAGTTTGAAATAGATTACATACTAATAACATATAAATAGCAAAACCCTACACTAAAATGTAAAATACGGGTAATGTTGTGTACATACAGTGATAGAATATCTTGTGTTAAAAATAACACTAACGCAGTGTTGAATTTATCACATTGTGTGTTCACAATAAGGGTTGTCTGATTTTTTATTTTAGCACAGGGGTTTGTTATTTGAGTGCAGGTTTCGGCAAAATGAGCTTTACGAAACTCTGGTGCTTGTAAACCTTGCAAATCAAAAAGTTAATTAATCTTTGATTAAAATAATCTAGAGTCTTTGGTTTTGAATTAAATCAGCTTTAACTGGAAAACAACAATAACACGTCTTGGGCGACAGTGATACTCTTAACACAGAGCTCCCAATATCTGAAAACATTTACTAAACTCTGTAAAGGCTGTGCTAGTGAAGTTGAGTGGAAATACAGGGTGGAATATATTGATTTCTGAACAACACAAGTGGACGTATAAAGAATGCAAAATAACTAGATTATCGAGTTCATTCCGCCTTGAGACATGTCTTTATCAACTACATATCTTTATTTGTGTGTAGTGAGGTTAATATGTAACAAGTGTGGCGCTTGGAAATTGGAGTAAACATCGTGCAATCTATCTGTATTGCTCTTTCTATTGCTCACCTGGCGCCTTCGTTGATCTCTTCGTTGATTTTATGACAAGGAAGGCGGCTGCATATCTGCTTTCTGTCTCATTACTGTGCCTCGTCGACCGCCACCTCGTGGCAAACAGAGGCAGTGCGCTTGTAAAAGTCCCCTTTTTAAAAGGAAGGAAAGTGTTTTACAGGGCACTTTTCAATATTAGTGTTTTAATGGACCTATGAAGAGAATAAAATACAAATCAAAAAGACCAAATTGGACATTGGTGTTGGCGCCTGGCATAAAAAGATAACTGGACTGTCATTAACAAGGCATTTAGCAAGACGCGACAGAAGACGTTGGACTCAATAGGGAAAGGTGCTCTGACGTTATCTACGATGTTTGCGCTGCAATTAAAAGATAGATACCTTTTTCACCAGGTCAGGGAAAACACAAACGAACCGTAAAATACCTGTTTTGTGGGTGTCAGCCGTGTTACTGTATTCAATAAGGTCCAAAGTAAAACAACAGATAAAGACAATAATAAGATTTACTTATCCATGCTTAAATTAGCTCGAATGTGCTATAATTGTACTGAATACGTAAAATGCCGTCCTGTACATTTCTCAATTCAATAGCCCTTTCCAATTCGCTCATGCACACAAAGCCCACTTCTGCTCATACGATCCGTCAATTTTGCGCCAGTAATCGTTCATTTAAATTTTGCACCAATACAACAAATGAGTTACCCTCATTCTAATTAATATCCGACTCCGCTAAAGCCCGGGTGAATCAGAAAGATAAAGGTAAATGTAGCTCGACCTCTGAACTGTAATTCACCGCTTGGTGCCGTATACTGTAGTACACATTACGAAGCGCGATGTGTGCTGTACAATCTACGGGAACACTGTGAAATGGAAGATCTCATTCTAGTTTTGGCAAACTAGAAACTACATTTGAGATGTTATTTTAAAATTACATTTTAATATTATTACACCAACACTATCAGTCCCTACGGAGTACTTTTATTAAACGTACCTTTATGAAATGCAGGTCCTGTGTGACGTATTTGTCAGTTTTAAGCTTACTTGTACATTACGTCAAAACCCCCTAGTCCACATATATATATATTCGCGTGAATAACATCTGCAGTTGTCTGACAGTTGCGTTCATTCCAACATGACAATTTTCCTAGTTTATTCATAGCTCGGGATATTAAACTCTAGTACTAAACACCATTTAGCTTCAACGCAACGCATTGATTCTTATTATTAGTTAAAGGAATTACCAAAGTCGGGGGGGGGAACCTTGAGAAATCTTGTCTGATGACCTGTGAAACGTGATTGAAGCAGACCCGGGTGAAGCGAGGGCTTTTCATTTCGACCGGTACTCGAACTGTGGCCGTAAGATTGATCACATCTTGGGACAATTCAATTCTGCCGCCCTAAAATGTCACCTACGAATTTATTTTAAAAAAACGTGTAAAGGGGAATGCACTCTTATTAATAGGAACCAGAACAAAACATTTTCTCCATTTTGTTCTCCGGGTTGTGGGCTGAATTAAAAGCAGACAGAAATATGGACGAAAATATAAAAAAACTTAAGATCTTGCACTATGTTTACTGGGTTCCTAAGGCTTAGCCGAATTGTTATTTTATTGTAATAATATTGCAAGAGAAATACGCATCATACTGCAGCTCTGTGAAACTGGATTTATGGAAAAGTATTCCTTTTGTATGTCAGGAATATAGCAGAAGATTAATAAAACTGACCATAGTGCGACCATAGCGGAGTGGTTTCAAGAGCGCAGTTAAGGCACTGGTAAATACTCTGCGTAATAATTAATAAAGCGATACCCAATATATAATTACATCACGTATTATTTAACCGGTAACAGCGATCTCAAACGTTACAGTTGTATTTAAAAGTATGCAATGCCTACAAAAACTAATCTTATTTTGACATGGTTTAAATTTCAACCCTGTTCAGCCTACTGTCACGTGTAACACATTTTAGACTTTGCCTTTGAAGATAAAATAATAATATTGGATTTTCTGGGGCTTCTTTCGCACTCAGCTGTCTCTGCCACGTAAGTGAACAAACATAAGGATTTGATCATGTTGAATAGTTCAGAACTGAATACCTGGTTTCCTATAAAACGAATAACATTCATGGGGCATCAATAAACGTGAATGTTTTGAAAAAAGCTCAACCATTCAAATACTATAAATACGCCAATTATTGCTCATCATTTCATGATTTACCTCCGTACAATTTGACGGCTCAGATGGGTGACCATCAGGTGCTGTACTGCGGCAAACGCCTTGTCATTTTTATGGGCGTGTAGTCTGCGGCGAGCCGTAACTGACAGTGTATCAAACTCCAGAACAGATTTTAGAAGCTGAAAATGAAAAGGTATTTATTACCTTTTGTTCTGAATTATGAAAAGGGCAACTGCCTTCAGAAACCGTGCTCTTTCATCTCCAAACGGGGTCAAGGAACCGGAGAGAACCCGCTGTGACAGCCTGGTTTGACACAGAATAGGCCTTTAACATTCATATTTTCAACTGCATTACGTCTGCCCTTTGGAGTGTGTCTGTACGGCTCACAGAATTCGAGAACAGGGTTTCCCAGCGTCCGAATGAAGCGAGACAAGTATCAGTACAGCACTATCCATAGCGCGGAGATGGTGCTCTTATATGATGGGTTGTTACGCGTTCTCCAAGCAAGGCTATGCTGGGCTTCACAAGCGGATATCATATCTTAGCCCAGGGCTCCGGGGCTCAAGTACAAAAGGTTTTGACTGCACTAGCCGCGCAGCTGGCATGAAAATCAGCTTTAATATTCTGAAAATATGGTTAAAACTATATGTTGTCTTTTTATAATACGCGGTTTGCATCGGAATAGCTGACTGGTTTTCAACTTCTAGACAGCCCACATTACATTAGGTTCGCTTCTGACGGTTTCTTTACTTTTGCCAGCTATTGTATTGTTATGGAATTTCACATAATTTTCGTGTAGACACCGAACACTCCAACACATCAGACTATACGTGAAATGAATAAAAATGTCACCTATTAAAAACAAAAAAATCAATTGGAATCCTGGCTTGAGCAGACTTTAACTGGAAATACTGTCCATCTGGGCACTTTTCTGAGGGTTTTACTCTCAAACTGCTATTGGCCGAAGTAAAGGAATATTTTCACACTTTTTTAGAAAAAGAGCACAACCATTTTCACGTCAAACTCTAAATATAGAACGTGATTCTGTGTAACATCGTATTAAGAAAGCCTTTTCAGAAAAAAAAACAATTTGTCCGTTTTAATACACGTGCTATTGAACCGGTTTGGTGTAAATTTGTAGCACGAATATTCTTTTGTTAATGTAAGATTATATAATTCGCGGTATTGGCTTTTCCATGTCATATTGCTGTGTATTGTATACTAATTATTATTTTAATTACCGTCTTAAAGAATCTCATGATGATCTTAAAAGACTAGAATCTATCTTAATGGGCCAAATGTGACATATTAAAATACCTTTAATAAATTACAGATACATTTAGGCTATATAATTGACAGAATTCTGTAAAAATAGAAAATATTTCGGAATTCAGCAATATACGTAAACGAACCAAAAAACTCATATTTATAGTATACCAACATTTAAATATTCAGAAATGGATTTGATCGACTCGTGTTAATCAGTAACAACGATCAAATCTGACCGGTGCCGTCGGTTGTCATGATGTTTTCTGTTATTATCGTGAATCATGGAAAGCTTGTGAAAAGCGTCAGACGAAAGCATTTCAATTAAGCTTTCAAACTTTCAATTTCAAAAGGACAATTCTCCATGAATAACAGCTGTTCTTCAATAAATTGTATGATAGAAACACGTGATCACAATTCGCTTTTCCAGCCTGCACTCTATACGTCTTTACTATCTGCTTTAAAAAGGAAAAACTCTAACAAACCATATGCTATTTATGAATTACTTTTCAAGAACGGTTTTCTCAATTAGGAACATCAACGATCTTAGTATAATCTTGCGTTTCCTTTTCATTGTATTAATGATTGATACGTACACATCTATCCGCTTACTTAAAGGTACACATTTCCATTACAAATACCTGCTCAGGTAAGTTTATTTTCGTCGTGTTTATAAACCATTTTAAGATAAGGTTTTTCATCAGTTCTAACAATTCTCTGGTTTTTTAAAGAATATTCTATCAAGATTATTTATGAATGATTTAAAAAGGGAAACGGTTACTTAAATTTTGATTTACATACTATATGCACTAGCATCCTATGCTGATATTAAACTGTGAAAACCAAACTTAAGAATAACCTCAAAGTCGCTCTTTCATATTCTGGATATTTACAACTTATTTTTTATGTTTTATACCGACACCAGGATTTTGCCATGTAACTGTTAGCAAGCTATCTGGAATTTTAAGAGGAAGAAAAGATGCACGGTGCTGTAGCACGTGGTTATAGCGCCACCTTGTGGGCACTGCAAAACAACCCGCCGTGGGTGGACGGTCAGTTCATAGACACGAAATAGTCAAAAGTATGAAAAGTCCTCTGCCCGATTTTGCATTTTTTCTAGATTCTTTAAACAGTTACCATTAATTGCTCCCCCCCATCCTCTGTATTTGGTTAAAATGTCATCTATATATAGGGATGATTAATGAAACACAAATTACACAAAGTGAACAAAATAACCTATTTTACTTAATAATCATAATACTCCTCTTTAATCTTACGATACTGTACCATATCTTGTTTTTAGAATAGATTAAGCATTTCTGTATTTTCTAAACTTGAGAATGTCAATATCCCAGGCACAATTTGAATGCTCAAGCCCTACTTCAATTTGAAATGATCAAGTGATTATGGCAAAAGTAAAATCAATTTAACAAAGAAGGTAAGGTGGTCATCGGGTCAAGTGATTGCTTGTTCAGATTGCTCCCATCTTGAGGACGCAGAAACAGGGGTTCAGGCATTAGAGATCAGACGCCATCGGAATGAAAAGATGTAACTCACTACTGCCCAGGCCAGAGTCTTATTGCAGTGATTGATTACAGTGCGCTCCGTGATCCAGTATAAACCTGCCACAAAGCTAGTCCGCACGTTGATTGGGCTCATCAAGCTATCAGTTACATCATCTACGAAGTACAAAGTAAAAGGGCTTTAGACAGGGGCCTGACTGATGAGAGGGTCACTAAGGTAATTATACAGAGAGAAGAGTGGACACATGCAGGGTAATGGCTGGACATACACATACAGTACAAGTACAATCTTCCCTTATATCAGAAAGTTGTGGAAACAATACCATTCTCAAAAACAGGCTGTGGAGGTACAATGCAAAGTCCATAAACATCTAGTAAAATAAAGTTAAGAGGCTAGTAATAATTATAAGGAACAAGTAATAGGTGTATTCCATGCTGAAAAAAAGAAGAAAGAAAACACAACGTTTCGGCCGTGGAGCCTTCTGAATGGAGTGTCCAGAAAAGCGCTCTATAAGTGTAAGCAATTATTATTATTATTATTATAATTATTTCAAGTGGGTAGCTGCGTATAATTGCATCATTGTTCGCGGTGTAGCGGAGCTAGTTTGGGCACTGTGACGCCATCGCCCTCAGCCGCCTGGCGTCGGTTTTACTGCCCCTGATGAGACCCAAGGCGCCATCTGTAGGAAGACCTGGAAGGTTTCGTCGCTCAATGGAGGACGGGCTTTTGTGTTTCCACTTGATGCCTGACGCCTTGATGACCCCTTTGCCAGGAATCCCTACACCTCCCAACAGACAGAAAGGTTATCGCTCGTGTAGATAACCGATTATCTCTCCACAAACATCAATTAGTGTTTACCTCACCAGTCGCAAGATGTCCGGGCTCTTACAACACGCGCAGCGCACGGACATGAATGATCTTTGCCCACACAGAAAACAGTAGTTTTAAAAGGAAAAGTCCGGAGAAATGCCCACAGTTTAATTTTTATGAAGAAAAGAAAAGGTCTATAACTTTTAAATCGTCATACCTGTGTATATTTTTAGGTACTATGTCTCGGTTCTCAAAATCATACTCAACCACTCTGATTAACACGCAACCAAATAAGAGTTTTTCAGACGTGTGTCGGTAAGTAATATAAACAGAGATGCATTAAAAAAACAACAACAAATGAGTACTGGAACAAATTATAAATTGATGCGATTGAAAACGTTTTCTTTTATCTAAAATATATTATATTTGAATAATTTCATATTGAAAAATTCCACAATTTCACCCTCGGTGTTTTCATACGCGCTAGATAATACCTTTATTCATTCATCCCAAATTTGAGATGTTACAGGTTGCAGCCAGAAGAAAGTCAAGTTAACGATTAAATACAATTATTTCAAACATTCCCAAGACATGATACAAAAAAATCGGTACTTTTTGTTAACCGCGTCAGAGCCAACTATTTTTACCCTCTCAAATCCACCAGATGACTGCTAAATCATTTCCCTAATTTTAATACGCAATTAATTAGATGAAAGTCTCCGCCCTGCCCGAAACTGACGTGAGCTGAGGGTCGGAATTCAACCGGACTTTAATCAGAAAAGCTTTCAAATATACAATTTCAAACACACTTTAATGAACCCCCAAAGGCACCGATGCTACTAAAATTAAACAAACCAGTATTATTAGTTATCATTTATCATGATAACCGTATCGGCCAATCAGGCAAATGTCAAATTCTTAACATTTAATTTTACATCCAGACAGTTTCTCTACAGGGCGAGAAATATAAAAGGCAGTAAACATCGCCACCTATTGGCATTAATGTTTCGATGGTTTGTTTTTGACGGGTAAGAAAAACCAAAGAGTATTAATAAGAATATTATAGTACCAGAACCAAATATTTAAACAAATCTTCTCCGAGATGCGCTTTTTTATGTTATTAAATCATTCGGATAAGGGGATGTCCAACTTTGATCCTAGATAGATATATAATGATATAATATCCTGCTAGTTCTACTGGCTTTGCCATCTTTCACCGTTTTTAAATATTCACATTGAAGCTCAAATGGGACACAAAAAGAAAATGAAGTCCAGCACTGGGATCATCCATTACACTTTGATGAAGGTAGAATTTTTTTTTCTGTTCACCCAGAGAAAAGAGGTGTTTCAGATTTACTTCTGTACATTTTTGCTCTCAATATGCCTTTCTGCCTAATTAAAAAAGGAGCACCCGACATACACACTCCAAATAACTACTGGGCGCACAAATAATAATAATATGGGCATAAGGAAGACATTTCGAGCATCAGCTGCACAACGTCAGAGGGCGCAAATGAAAGTGTCGAAATAGAACCAGTCTCTGGATGCCCAAAATTCACTGTTGATTTTTTTCTTTTTAGATGGGGGAGAATTTAAGACAAAATTCCACTCTCAGTGGACAATAAATGTAATTTAATCTAATCGAATAATCTCTAGGTTATTCCAAAAAAGGAGAACACTGAAAGCGATATCAAACTAAGGTTCTGTGCAACACATTGGAGACTGGAGTCCTGGCATGTCCAGGACAGGATAACTGATGAACACACAACACATAACCCCACATCCCAACAGGTACCCCACTGTTTAAACACATACTGGCGCCCCAACACAGGCAGCCACACGCTTTTCAGTTACATGGAACAGCTGTCTATAGAGAAAGCAATGACTCGTGCTGTAGCAGGGTTAGACACCTTGGGATGTTTTCTTAAAGGATTAAGCGCTGGAAAAACACATTTGCTGAGTGACAAAACCCCCAAGTTCAAAACTACAGCTGTGAACTCTTGGTTATGTTTTTGTTTTGTTTTTTCAGATTTTTGACACACTGATTAGTGGGCATCTAGGAGAAGACACAAAGCATGATGTAAAATAGGATAAGGGTCTCTACTATAAAAAATAACCCCCAAACTTTTTTTCAGAACACATTTACAGTGGTGTTTCAAACCACAAGAGATCAGTATTTCTTGTGTCATGTAATATGATAAAAAGAACTGAATACCATCAGTAGTACACTGAACTGCCATTCCATTATTTACTCAGTGAATGTAAAAAAATCTATTTTCTGCGTGATCTTAAGCATATACAATCACCGTGAAAAACGTAAATGATACATCAATATATGTTGTTGGGGAGTGGATTAAACACATGAAAATGATAAACTTAGCATCTCATGGAAAACAGAAATTGCAGCCGACAACATACGATGTCTGTTTATTCAGATTATATATTGTTCAAAGTAAAAATTTAGAAATTTGAAAAACCCTCGGGCTTTCTGATCGCTCCGCCCCAGCAGCAGGGAAATATACTGATTACTGAATTCAAGTTCCGCTTGCTCTAAACGTAAAACAGATTTTCGGTTTAGCGGATGTGACGTTAGGGGTCACATGGAATGGGCAAATTCACCTGATTCCAGAGCTCTGCAAGCGCCGTGAGGAACATCGCCAGAAAACAGGGCGCTGGATGGCACGAAAAGGACGTCATCAACAGGCCTTTCGCTGACTGACATCCACAGACGCAAAGCAGTTGTACGCACCTTGTAAATAGTACTAGAACTGCGTGTAATTGTGCGACGAATTGATTATTACTGCCCTGGACTGTGCATTGTCTGTATTTTTCTGGGCTTTCTCTCTTTGGTCTTGTTGTATTCATCTCTGCGTTGATGCTAGTCTTTCTCCATTAAGGGCCGATGTATACTCTGGTCAGGTGTCATTTGTCTCTGTTTAATTGAATGGGCGGAGCTCTAAAACAGGTGTGGGAGTCGTTGTGGATGTTGGTTGGAAAATGACAGAGATTAGGAGAGCTGTGGTAGAGTTATTTACAGTGTGAGTGTTCTGTTTTGAGGTGAGTCGTGTAATTACAGCCTTTAAAACTCGGTGGAAGGTGTAGATTTGTGTGTTTGTTCTTGTTCATTGCTTAACCTCCGCTGTATCACACCTCCTGTTACTTCATTAGAGTGTCGAGTTTTTTTTTAATTTACGCTCGCCACCGGAATTTCTTCATCCATTTTTAAAAACCTGTTGGACACCAGGTGGAGCCAAAGAAAACCATCACAGTGCTTTTATTACCTCCAGGAGTTTCAATGAAGTTTTTTCAGCAATACATTCCCGACACAGCCTTAACTCAGCTGAATGTTAACTCTCTACTATGTCTGTAGCTTTTCCTCATCAGCTAAATTGAAACTGTTGCAATCAATGTGTTAACTCCAGGGTCATAAGTTATCCTTCATTTTTATGAATACACACTCTAATGATCTCTAGTACAAAAGAGTAATTTAATATTAATCAGAAAAACTTGTATATAACAGATTAACAAACGAAGAGAATAAAGGGCGTCTAAAGTATATATTTTAAGCATCATTAGATTAAAAGTTCGGGACCTATGTTTAGGTGAGTGACGTTTGGGTTTATTTGGAAAATGTTTTTTTGTTTTTACTCCGGAAGTATTCATTTGTGCATGGGGGGTTTTCACAGAGGTACAACTACAGCAATGCAATTGGGGGTTGAATTCAAAGCCTTCTAGTCCGGAGCCCTGACCACTTGTTGACACTTTTGCCTTTTAATCTACTGTCAATCTCAGCAGTAAATCTTATATTTGCAAATGCAGTCCATATCATAATTCAGAATTTCATTAGTTGGTTTGGTTATAATTTCTGCGCTATTTGATCAGTATTTTTAATCAACTCCCAAACTTTTACAGTGTGAACGGACTATCAGAAAAATACCCACGAGCACACAGATCGTGCAACTCGAATTTTGTTCGCAGAGCAAACGAAGCATTTCTGAAAATAAATCTAACAATATACCTAACGGTTTCCGCCGGCAGCTCGTACGAACACTCAGATTAGCTCGATTGCTTGATACGACATTAATCTGCACACCCAGTCTGAAGCGTTTGCTTTGGGTATCGTGCACTCTCTAGTATTGTAGCAGGTGTGTATGTCGTACCGTTGGGAAAGATGAATTGCTTGTCTTGGCAGCACACCGCGTTTCTTTGCTTAGGCCCACAAACATTTTACCTCCCTGCAGTAACCTGTGTACTTTGCCTTTACTCACGTCCTGACTCCGCGTTGACATATTTAATGTGTTCATCTCGTGCTTAACTGTAAAAGAGGGCCGAGCAAGATTGCACTGCGTCATACCCCTACGAGCGAAACGACTCCAAGATCCATTTTTCTTGTACGTAGGTGACACTTCTGTGTTGGAGCGCCTTGCGCCAAAACCACCCTGCAAACAAAAGGCACGCATTGCAGATAGACGATAGATGATAGATGGATCAGCGCATCGACAAAGGCCCCTTCTTGCCGGGTGAATCACAGCAGTGATTCACCGTGCCAGGAGGAGCCTGGCTGCGCACACTGTCGGCTCAGCCCAGAGCTGTGCGTTCCCGTTTGGCGGGTCAAGATGCGCCCCCTCTGCTTTCTGTGTTCGTCCTGTGAGATTGGCGGATTCTGTAGAGCACGCAGTCTTAGGTGACCCCGATCTCCTTCAAATTTAAAGCAAACTTGGCGGGTCTTGAAGAAGTAACACCTATAATAAAGTAGTTCAAGTAGCGTACCTGCGTCCGCATGCGTAAAGAAACAAGTTTTATTCCATGCTGAAAAGTGAATAAAAGACGCACCTATTATTATTATTATTATTATTATTATTATTATTATTATTACAAAACACATTCAACAGGGAAATTAGTCCCCGAAAAGTCTTTGCATGTAATTTTTTATTGTGAGTAGTAGAAGAAGCAGCAGAACGCAAAACGGGTTAGTGTTGTAATGGTATTGATGGGCCGGAAGATGGCGCTCTTCCCTCTTCTCCTGAATACCGAAGCCTATGACGAAGGGAGGCGACTGATGGTGGTGTTCTTCAGAACAACTTCAGAGCCAACAGGAGCGACAGGATTATGAAGGCCGAGGAGGAGGTGCGCCAATTGACAGTCATGGCGGCAGGTCATATTGGAGTGCAAGTGGCTGAAACATGATGGCCCTTGTATAATTAATTATTATTATGAAACTCGTAACTTACCCAGATACGTTAGTTGAGAACACAAAGTTCCTCATTCACAATGATAACTTACCCTTTCGAGCTCAGACAAGTGTTACACAAAAGACAGAACGGAGAAACAAAATGGCCTGTTCCTCACACAATAAATGACATTTTCTGAAGTCACTCCTTGAACCTGAATGTGACGTCAGGAAAATAATAAATATACTAGCTTCCAGAATGATTCTCCACTTTGCATACAGTCAAAACCCTAAGAATAAACGGTAATACCGCCAAAATCACCAGCAGGGGACGCCAGGAAACACACGAACATTATAACACGATACGACCATTTCAGCATCGAAGTCCATGTTGGTGATCAGTAGCTTTCAGTAAGGCCCACCACGTCATTACAAGCACGCTCTTTCAATCTGAAAAATAAATACTATTATTATCAATTGCGTTATCAAAATAATGTAATTCCTGCCAAAGCTTCTCCTACCCGTCTTACACTGTATGACCGGAGAGAGTCTCCAGCCCTGTGCCTGGAAAGGCCTTGTCCAGTTCGTTTTATAGCTCATCCCAAATCGCCTATTTTTTTTAAAGATGATAAGCACTTGTAAGTTTTGTATTAATGTGTTTAAAATAGGGGAACTTTGGTTCTTGATGTACAGTCTTAGATGTTTTAAAATAATCACATAACTATAAAACTCTTCCGTGTGTCTGATCACAGTCAAACTGCTTCATGTCTTTAGAAATGGCTGATTTGATTTGAACAAGTAAAGGTTATTTTCAGTGTGGAATTAACCTTTAATTGTTCCTCGCTCCCAACTCGAACATATGCCAAAATGAGCATCGTGCTGATGTAATGTCTGGTTGGGGTTGGGGCTGAATGAGCGGGGTTAGAGACCCTAATTTTAGGTTTTCCGTAGAGGCTCTCGGAGTGAACCAAACACCCTTTAAATTAGCTAGACTGAAATAGAAAAGTATTGTTTACCTCAATTAGATTACTCACCTCCATTCATATTTCAATGTGCCTTAATCTGCACGGATGATACAAACGAAGCTAATTTTTTCTGACTCATGTTCATCTGTTGCCAAAGGAAAATACCCCAGACAAGTGCTCTTAAAGATCTCGGAGAAATATGGTGGTATTTATCCACAAAGTGTGTTTTTAAGCTTTTTTTGTACCGCGTCCTTCAGATGAGGGCTCGGAAGGTCAGTTTGAAGCAGTATATAGCATTATCGGCTGCTGTTTGCTCATAAATACAGTACTTGCAAGACGGAGGTTAAGTGTAATGTAAACATTAGAGGCTTCCCCTTTAATCAATGATAAATGTAGAAGGGACTATATATATTTTTAATTACAAAGATAGCTTCCCATTCCTGTAAATCTGATTCTTGAAAGTGCGATCGCGCCCTGCAGAGGGGATGTTGGACATTGTATATCGCTTTCCAACCGGGCCAGCTGAATGCCAGTTAATGGGAGTAACAAAGATTCTTCATCTCTGGTTATCAACGTTTGCATATGGAGACAAGAAAATCTGTAAAGTCACTCAAGAAGGCTTCTTTTGTAGCGCACTTCAAACGAAACACATACGGCAAAGTTTCCGCCGTTCATAATGTTCTATAAAGATCTTATATGTTTAAAGGCGAACACTTTAAGTTTTATAACTGTTTCCCCAGCTTCTACAAAGCCTTGATGTTTCATTATTTTGGAAAACGTATGCTGATATATGTAACATTCTTAAAAGCCCTTCACAGGCGCATTTGCCGATAGGTGTTTGGGAATTGAGATTTTTATGGCTTGTTAACGTTCTCTTTTTAATAAAGTGGTAAACAGAAAATCTGTCCTCGAATCTCGTTAAATTAATAAAGCTGTGGTAATTGCGCACAATTTATTCGCGTCCTGAAGCGAGTCGCTTTTAATGTGCTCTGCCCTCTTATATAATTCCTGCTCGTGGCCACACGGGGGCGACTAAAACTCAGCAGTTTTATTTTAACTGTTTTTCGTTAACTGGCAGATCTGTGGACTGTAAATATATAGGGACATAAAAACAATATATGCTTCTAAAGACAATACAGCAACATCTGTTTTCAAAGCATGATGTTGTTACACATATTTCTTAAATAGTTAATATTTCTAAATTAAATGTGTAGAAAAACTTTGAATGTTAAAGATTTATTCTTTCAAAGTGTATAAACATTGCACTGCATGTTTACACGATTGCAGCTTCTTTACTCAAATGTGGACCAATTGTTAATACAATATATTTACTAATCGCCATTTTAAAAGTATCAAACATGTATATTAACATATCTTCAAGTAACATAATGTCATATTAGACAATCACTTTTGGACATTTAAAAGGACGATAAAGGTCAAAAGAGTTAATTAAAATATTAACACTTACTGTTACATTATTCTCGTATATGAGCACATTGTGATAGATTTAGAACGGTGCTAAAGGACCAGCCAATTAGTTGCATTAATTTTCCCAGACAAATAAAAAGGAAAACGTTTAAATCGATATTTATAATGATTGTAGTGCGAGAGTTGTAGGATAAATGTATATTGAATTATATATAAAGCATACAGACTTATAAAACCACAAGATGCAGCCTCCTACAGAATAATGTATGGGCTCCTAGTACGTACATTTAGAGACCTCAAACTACAGCATCGAAGCCTAAATAATTAATTAATACTTCAGTGTCTACGACAGTAATTAAAACATTCCCTTACATTTTTCATCACAATATCTGATGTATTTGTAAACGGATTCTTCTTGAATCTTTTTTTCATTAGTTCAAAAACCTGTAATTTTCCAATATTATTTAAAGTCTGAAAACCACACTATCGACATAACTTTCTACTTCTACCAAAAACAAAAACTTTTTTTACCTTTTGGCTCTCTTCTTTGGAACGGTTCCTTATTTTCTGGGGGAAGGAGGGGGAGCCACAGACCGAGAAAACAGATGGTCTTATATAATTAGTTCAACATCAAAGAAAAGTAAGAAAGTTCGACACAGAATCATTAATCCCGGGCTTCATACAAGCAGTAGACTTAATAGGGAATTCGTGGACTCTAAAACATGCATAACCTTCAAGTTGGACATTTCTCTCAAATTGACTGAAGACAACATTTGGGTCTTATTTGCACAACCGTCTTTTCAACTTCTAACATAGTCTGAACTAATTCTTTGTTAGCCTACCTCTGTTTTTGTCACGTAAACTTGAGCTAGAGTTTGTTTCATTATCAAATTCACAAAGTCATCATGATATGAGTGCTGGTTAAAAAAATATTCATTTTTTATGTCAAACGATTTAAAAGACCGGATAAATAACACGGTGATTGATTTGATATGGTATGATCGATTTTGTGAAATAAGCTTTGCTTAATAACATGCCACAATTTTTTTATTTTATATAGCCAAATCGGGGACTGACTGACGAGACAAACTTTGGACAAAGACGTTTACAAATTAAAAAAAAAAGAATGGATACACGTGCACATTACACCAACTCCGCTTTACATTAACTAGTGAAGTAGGAGCATTTTAACAGCATGTCTTTTACACAGCGTTGAAACGTAACTTAATAAAACAATTTAAAGGCAAATAATATAAAAAGGGTTATTTCCAATTATTTGTTAATTACTTTTAAATACATAGTGAAGGCGTTTTATGTTAATCTATGATGGTATATTTAGTAGTATTATGTACTAATTAAAATGTAGCAATATCAGAGAAAATAGACATATTTTAGGCGAAAGGGGATTTTATCCGACATGAACCTTGCAAGAAACACGTACGAAATTAATTAAAAACCGGAAAATGTGCTTTCATTGTTTTTTTTTCTCTCCCAATATGAGTAGGTTTTAAATTAATTAGAAATACGATTACTGTGAACGTGTTTCCATATCCTGCGGAAAGAAATAACAATAACACAATTATTGATAATAATTCAAGAAACTGCCATTTTCAAAGGTCTAGTGGAATCCAGAATTCTAAGAGAAGTGAAAATAAAATCGAACACCGAAGGAAACCCCCATTGTAAAGCCGATCCAGCCGGCTGGATCATACCTGTCCTGAAGCCGACTTCGATACATTGATCTTGCAGGGCGCAGCGCTAATGTCCACAATTTTGACACTTCCGTTTCTATAAAATGGCGAGGACAGGGGGATAGATGTCGCAGTTACTTAGATGCACAGCACCGTAGTCCATGTTTTCATCATCAATCATGGTACCTGCAGAGGACAAAGCATACATTAAAAAGCGAAATATCCAAATGTAAGGGGAGCTCTTGACCGGACTCACCATGGAGTTAAAACAGCTACCGAAGTCCTACTCTACGTAGTTTCTCTCTGTCGGTGCAAAGGTTTCGAAATTCTTTAGAGTCTAGTCCAGATTCGCTCGCACTTATTCGTCATCTTCCATTGGGATCCTCACACAGTCGCTACAGTATATACCTGGACTAGAGAAAAAGGCCAACCGGGGTGATCATCAAAGACTTCTGTAAATGAGTTCTGCCTGACCTTTAGCTTCAATGCTTTATTACACAGAGCAAAAATACAGGAATAATTTAATTATTCCGATTATTATAATTCCTTATTATATATTGTTCCTTCATTGTTTTCTTTTTTTTATTGATGATGGTGATGATATTGGGACAGTTGATTCTAGAAGTATGGAAGAATCCATTTAGTGCCTGGTAATACTGAATGTGACCATACAAAACCTGGCATCTTATCAATGTATTCCTTTCCCTTGCCTTTATCGGGACATTAACAGGCGATTAGATAGTAAGATGACTTCCAAAGTCATCAATTAATGCTTGAGAGATGGCCCTAGGTTCAGTGAGCCCTAACGCATGCTGATTTTGCTAATCTATCACTGAGCCCGAGCAGGCCTGTGCAGACTCTGGGAACTCTAGCTTGGTGCCGGGGTCGGTGGATGTGAGGAGGTCAGAGTCTCGTCCAATTTACAGGTTTGCTCTTCATAGGCTGTGAAAGGAAGTGCCATGTCACCTCCATCAGAAATAGATCCTGTTGAGCAGATATGTGTCAGAGAGATGGCTGCTGGTGCATCCATCAATCACCCAGGCTGCCTCTAAATGTCGAGGTAAATCCTAAACTATAGTGAGCCATACGTCTGCGATCCCTAGAACTTAAAACATGACAGGAGGCTAACACGCTGGTCTGTCTCCAGCAGGACGAGGAAAAAAAGGCTTCGCAAAAAGAACAAAAAATAAATGACAGGCCAGAATGTTAAAAGTCAGCCATTGCTACATAGAATACTAGGTCTTGGATTTATCTACACAGGAGGGAACTCCATGCCATTTAAAAATATTGCAATGTAAAGCAATATAAATATTTCTGAAAGACTGGATAAATTAATATATTTCAAGATTAGATTTGACCCTTGAGTCTACAACAAAAAAAAACAAAAAAAAAACAAACAAAAACAAATATATTTGGTTTAAAAAAATTCCTTTATAATGTCCTAAAATTCTGTCCTATAATATCGGTGTTCATTCATGGATTTATAGGTACACACTTTTAGGTGAGAAGACTAAATCCAATTTGTATGTGAAAAATAAACTAAAGAAATAAAACAAACTACTCAAAACATTCTGGAGAGAAAAGTTCATTTGCTGTGACAGCTCTGAAAGAATGCACCAAAAAAGACTACCTGTTAATTGGAGATATTCAAAATAATAAAGGATGCTCTTCTTATAAATGAGAAAAGAATACTTTTACTTACAGTTCTAGCTTTTAGGGTTTAAATAAAATACAAACAACAACTTTTTCTCTATATGCGTTTTCTGCTAAAGGAAAAATAAATATAAAATTGTAAAACTTAATGCAAAACAAACCAACTACTGTAGTCTTTTAAATATATGATCATTTGTTTATTTTGACTTTGTTTATAACGGTTTGGCAATGTTGTATGAATCAAAGAAAACAATAGGTACTATTATGATAATACAAAAAACAATTGTGTGGCACTTCCAAATGAATTAACAACTAAAATATAAATTAAATAATAAGTACCATAAAAAAGCAAGATTGGCAGTTAGTGTAGACACATTGTATGTTACAAGAAAAGAAAATTCAAACAATAAGTGCAACAATTATCAAACTGAAAATCAAATACTGTATATTTAGTATAATTCTAGAGTGGCTGAAGTTACTGAAGGATGCAGCTGAGAGATATTTGTTTTCATTCTTACTTTTCCAAAAACTAGGCATGAATTCACTCACACTTAATTTCTTTTCATAATCTGAGGACACCTGAATAGTATTTTACTTTATTGTTGAAGCTGGAATTAATATACTTGAGAGGGGTTGTTTCTCCAACTTCAAACTAATAGAACAAGCTTGAGATAAAAGGCTCTGCTAAATTCAAGAGCATTTACAGGTGTTAGATTGTTTAAGATTTAACTCCAATCGGCATCATCTGGAGCTCTGGAGAGCATTGAAAATCTCTCTACTCTCCTTTTGGTGGGCCCGTGATCGGGAGCCAAGCACAAAACAGTGTGGGTAATCCATGAGTGAATGACTCCGTTATCAGACATGACGTCATCACCCATTCGAAGCCTAACTGTCCAGAAATATTCCTTATTCCTGTCTAAAGGGTAAGGACTCAAAGGTGGATAAAACGTAATGAAGATTTGACAGGTCATACTGAAAGACCAAGGAATTTTCTTGACCGTGTTTCACCAAAGACATGCGTTTCAAAGTTTATTTGCTGTGGTAATTCCGATCCACTCTTCGTATGAACTGTTAAACCAAGAGGTTCGGATTGCTTATGGGTATTGAAGATCCCAAAGCATGAGGCATATGAGTAAATAACTCTGGTGCCTTGTCTAAAATCCTGTCTATCTTGTAGAGTGAGTTGGTGCACCATGACCATAAGGTGCAGCACTTGAATGTGTCCCTTCCGATACTGCCTAAAAACCTGAAATGATTGGATGCCCGGAAAAAATAAGGACTGAAGAATACTGAGCAGGTACAGTGAGGAAGATGAGTGCTGCTCTTTCAGCTGCTCCTGACTTTTCAACCCACCCCTCACTATCCTTGTCCTGCAGCTCTGCTAAAGGCTGCATAACCTTGTGCAAACATTCACAGCCAAATCCAAAACAGAACGGAGCCAATCTTGGTTATTTGCTATTTTAAAAAATGAAAGAACCAAAAGACCCCTTTTATTTTTTTCCTATCCACTTCTGGCTTTAAAGTCTGTGCTCCTTTTAACCACAGGTCTAATGAGAAATGGCTTGCATTAGTCTCCAGTACAGCTTTGTCCTCATGCCAAAAGGAAGCCTGTTTTTATGAGCTGAGAGAGTATTTAATCTTCCATAATCGGCCAGTTTTAGGGAATATTTAAAAAGATCTAAGCAAGTCCACTAGGGCTAACTATGACTGCACCCAACCTGAAAAGTTGAAATCCAGACCTGGTCAAATCTCTCTCTGTGACTCAAACCTAACCTGGATGATGCATCATTTTTAATAGCCTTGTTCATAGCAATTCTATGAATAAGTAGTAGTAAGATTACATAAATGTACAATTATCTATAAAAGTATTTCAGTTTATTTGATGTCTTCACTAATCAAAAATCAATTTTCATTATCTAGTTTTCATCAAACCTTTATAATATGGGGTATGATTTCCACTGGCATTTGTCTTAAATATTCCTTACCCCTGGGGAATAAGGAATACAGCAAGATGTAAGTAGCAAGGCACTATTAAAATGTCTGCAAAACTGACCTAAGATGTGGCATAGATACATCTCACACACAAACATTTCCAGTTTCCAATTTGTCTATAGTTACCTCAATCCTGTAATCCTCAGGGCACTATGAGAAACAACAAGTTTTTACAAGTGCTCCATGACTGCAGGTACTAAATGGACAACTTTACCTGAGTTTTACCAGTTGATTTTGGGGCCTCACAGGTATTAAAATAGACTAGATTTAAGTAAAATGCAAAATATGAAAAATATTTTACATGTTTATTTCCATTATATATTGATATATTTATTTTAAGATTTTTATATTAATTTTAAATCAATTGATATTAAGTCCTCATTTCTACAAATGCCATCTTCACCTGGTAAACAGTCAGTGAAAGGAGTCAGTTTTAGTTTTTTGATAGTAATATCTATACAAATTAAGTTGACAGTACATTAACCACAGGTTTAACTGAAAAAGACAAAAAAGACAAAGGAGCAAGATGAATAACAAGGCTGTTAAATTACACCGCTGTGTGAAGTATGATCCAAAACCAGATTAGGGTTGCTTTACCACTGATTTCTGGGTTGATTTCTTTCAGGTTGTAATATCTATTTTTTTTTATTCTAATATATTTCATCTATGTCAAGGTGTCCCCATAATTATGGAAAATTGTAGTCACTTAACATTGCTACCAGTGGTTCAGTCCAGGGAAGCTTGCCATGGTCTTGACTGATCCAAATGGATCCTGCACCACTGTTGTTGTGCTGGTCCTAACAATTGTCAGTTCAAGGAATGATATGAAATATGAGGTAAACCAAATGGTCTAAAAGAACTGTTTTTGCAGTATTCCCTGACTGTGGCATGGAGAGCCCATTGATTGAGTAGCTCTAAGGGAACTATTCTGTTTCACCCAGTCCCAGAACCATGTGTCATTACTCACCAAATACTCTGCATTGTAACAAGAATGCAGTAATCATCAGATTTTCAATCTGCTCCTCTCAAAATGGATTTATGTTCCCTTTCAACAAGCAATATGTTTTATTAGGGGTCCCAAATCCCCATCCCCAAGGGCCACAAACACTGTAAACTACTGTGATAGTGAACAATATTTCCCTTTAGGCTTCAGTGAAATATTTTTTTCTGCCTTTTGTCCATTTAAATATTCTGTTTTACCCATACTTGGATAATGGATTTCCAGTTATTTCTATAATTCTATAAATTATTCTATAACATATTTTCTGTTACTTTCCATCATTTTAAAAATGCTTGCCTTTAGCCTTATGATTTATTTAAACATTTGGCTTTCTTGGCTGTGATTAACTTGTGGGATTACCCTGTTCTGTGTTTCAAACACAGTATATTTCTTCACTGATTTCATATCTAATCTCTGCTACATTCCTTAAGTCTCCATTTCTAAAATTATATTCCTGTGTTTTGAACTCTACCTGTATAGTTTCAGAAGAATCTGTTTTTGTTGTTGCGAAAGACTAGATCAATGCAAACATTCCATCCAACAAGTGGTCCGGAGTAAGAAAGCAGTCATGAGCCATGCGCACCATTTCGGTTTCAGCTGCTGACATCTGTGTTGGCTTTTCCCAGCGTAGATGGGGAAATTTTATTCTCCCATGATAACCACTTCTTGTTTTAGAAATATGCTCCTGATATCCACGTTTAAAACTGCATTGCAATCAAACAGTTTATAATCTATGCAACACAGTTAAACAGTTAAAATCCCAATTAACCCTTAATTGGATTACCTCAACCCCTTTTCTCAGGTATTATGCTGTAAGTGATTTAAAGCAATAGCCTGCTGGCCCTCAAAGGGCTGAGCTAAGGACCCCAGACTTGGATAAGCAGGGCAAACACATTTTCTGAACTACGGGATGCATAAAGTGACATTGTCGGAGTCAGCCAGTTAAAATAATATTTTAAGACTTTAGAAAGATTGATTTCCTAGTCTTTTACCATGCTAAAACAATGCAAATGATCCCATATTGGCAGAGCAGGAGAGGTTGAGGACACTCAAGGCAGGTTGGATGTCTGCAGTTCCTCTGCCACAGAGTGGGTAGTCGAGCAACAGAGTTACACAGACACTCACATTCCTAAGGCAATTACAGATTGAACTGACCAGTCCAGTTCCACAGAGCAGGTCCCTCTAGTTCTGGACAGATGAAACACCAACAATAAGTTTTTTTTCTAAGAAAGATCATGGCTGTAAGAGGAATAGGTCAATAGTGTTCATTAAAAACTTCCCGGGGTTCGCTCATGAACTGGATTACTGAAGGAAAAGACTACTGTACTGTCCACTTTATAAGAGATACCCCACAAAGGCAGTCTATGCAAATTAATTCCCCTTCAACTCTTTTCAACCTCCAGGAACACAATAAAAACATTGTTGCTCTAGTTATATATTGTGCTGTGATGTATTTCGAGGGTTGTGGGTGTCTGTTACACAGTGCACAGATATATTATTGAAGCAAACTTCCTGGCATCCTTTAGGTCTCAGAAGGACTAAGGTCCCTGGATCAATGAGTTACAGTACTACACTATCAAAAGACCAAAGGGGGTCAAATAACGTCCACTCTCTGTGACTGTTCTCATGGTTTTGTGTTCTCATCCGCAAAACAAACTCGGATAATGGAAAATCTTTTAATGCACTGGGATCCACACTACTATGTTAAAAACAAAACTGGAATGCTTTAAAATGTTGAACAATCATTTAGTATTCTTCTTCAACTGATACATTTGTCTATATTGAAACAGATTCACTAATAACACAAAACAGGTTATTACCTGTTGACTGAGTACATATTCAGATGCAATAAATTGTTTTCTTTGCTCAATTTTGTCATGATTATAGTTTTCTTTCTTCACAAGTTAACACAATAAGTCCAAGAACCTGTAGCATTTTTAAGTTTGAAATCATCTATGATTCAGTTTGAAGTAGCCTAATTTATTTCACTGCCTATATGAGAAACTCCATCTGCAATGTGTAGCAGTGTGGACTGTAGTTGAAAGTTGTTCTTTTAGAATGGCACTTCTGATTGACATGTTTTTCAAATGCATGTTTTTCAAATGCAAAACCAGTAATTTTCAAAATGGCAATTTTGTCACATGGACAGTTCCAATTTCCCCATCGTATTTGTTTCTTGTTAACAATGCAAGTCCTTCTTTCGTGGATCAAATAACATAACCTCCCATTATCATTCAAAGAGCATTGTCTTAGAAATATCTCAGACTGAAGTGTAACAAGATGCTCAATGATTTTTATTTGTACAATAACAAGTGAAAAGAGATTACAACATTGCAAATAACACAAGAATAAAAATGGAGGTACACAGAGGTAGGAGAAAATCTGATGTAACTAGAAACAGTGAGATATTCTTAATTAGTCATACATTTAACAAACCAACAGTGTCTCCCCTTAGAGTATTTGTATATGAAGTGTAAAAAGCTTAAAGCTTAACCTCTGTACTCTGTATTTGTATAAAACACACCTCATTCACACATTAAAGAGTAATTCTCCTTTTGAAAGAAAAGTCCTCCCTGCTGAAGAATTTGTAACCCTGGTGTGAAAATACATTTGTTGCTGCCATTGTGTTGAATTAGAAACCGTGGCAGTCCAACTTTAGGAGTTTACATTTTCAGCTGTTTTTTTTTATGCAAACGTAAGGAAGGGGAGGTAATTCCCATATGGAGTTCCTGCACTACAGTTAGTCTCTAAAAACAGGAAAGGTTAAGCAGCTGGGATTGAAAGTAACAATCCAGTCATTGCCCCATTCGACTGGAACATTTTTAAAGATTATTACTGTCTTGTGATAAACTTGAAGACTACTGCTTTTGTAGCTCCAGCATTTGAAATCTTACACGAACACTTTAAGAGTCACAGAAAAAATTCAGTAGAAAACACTAAACTTATTTGTAGGGGAACAGTTTGTGTCACTGTATTGATGAGTTTAATATCCAATTAGCTGAGAACAAGAGCAAAGCAAAGCAAACAAACTGCTTTAAAGGATCTATGGAACACACTGTTTCATTCCTAAAGGACGTGTAATCAGCTGATGTACAAAGCTATAGGTCTACCTTGATAAAAAAAGAACTGAAAAATAAAAATCAAAGGCAGGTTTACTGTAAAAAGAAAATAGAGAAGAAACAAAAAAAAAAAGCCCCACATAGCCTTCAACAACACTCAGCTCGATTTAACAGGAAACCATGAGAATCTTGAAAGTCATAACCTTCAGCTATAAATTGAGGTTTGGAGATCAGAAATGTGTGACCCTGGCAGTCTCCAGCTGACCCCGAGGGGAGGTGAGCCCCGATGGCACACAGACCTCCAAGGCAGAGAGGCGGCGAGAGACCCCCCAAGACGGGTATAAATCCAGCCCCACCAAGGAGGACCAGCGGACAGCAGCAGACCTGCAGCGGGGAGAGACAGGGCAGGACGGGGGATCAAAAGCACACTCGTACAGTCCATAACCGTAATATCGCACACTACTGCATCATCTGGGGCAGGAGCCACCAGTCATTCACATGCACTAATAAATGATGCAACGGATACTAATGAACAGGCAAAGACTCCTTTTTTACTTATTCTTTCTTCTCAGGGGGAAATTTTAGCATACTTGCTGTCTAAATTAACGTCTTAAGGAAGCCACCAGACAAGAAGCGTCTGCAGTTTATATGATTTTATTTCTGACAGAGATAACACGTTTTGTCACCTAACACTGGAGATCAGTTCCCAAGGCAGGGCTCTAAGCCAGAGCTGTGCTTCCACAGAACATGTTGCCTTCATTTCCAAAGGTAGTAAACCTGGATTTGCATTAATTTGATGTTTTTCAGTGTTTCTACAATGAGGATTTTCCATATGGACAAGTCTTGAAGTTGCACTTATATCTAAACACAGGCCATTGACACTGACTGGGAATCTGGTACTTGTTTGTCTAGAAAATGTCCATGGAAACATAACCCATTCTAACACAATCCTTCCGCTTAAGAATAAATGTGTAGGAACAAACCTTGATATGCCTGACATAATATGCATGTACTTGGCTGTTCACAGCTGGAATTTACATTTGAAAATTCAAGAGACTGAAAACATCCCATTACAAGGTTGTGTTTGGCTCAGACCATGGATGGGCAGACAGGATTGAATTTAAAAACTCTACATATGTATTTTCATGCATAGGTATGTGCTGTCAATACAATATAGAAAAAGGATGCCTTAATTTGTAGGAATGTCTATATACAGTATGCTACATTGGCTTGCTTGTTTAAAAAGGAAAGATTGGACAAGATACATTAGGTCAATGGTACTATATTGTGTTCTAGCATTCCTGAATGGCTCCATAAGATCTAAAATAAAGCTATGTGTCAAATCTGATGAGAGTTAATGTAGAGGAAGAGATCTTTAGTTTTAAACAATTAAGAGAACTGAGCAAGTTTTCATCTCTCCATGGAATTTTTCAAAGAGCAAAAATATTCAAACAACATACTCCTACAGTGGCACAGACAGCTATGTATCAGGAGTACGAACAAGCAGTGAATGGCGAATGGAGTATGTCACTTTAGGTGTGCAGTCTGTAATATCAAACATGTAGCTTGGGAACGAGCAAAAAGAAGTGTTATCCATTTTACTGGAAGATACATTTGACATACATTTGGACTGGGAAATCTGAGGAAATGCCTGGAAGATTGTTAACAGTTTCTATGAAACGTAAGTTGCGGTTGGCAGTAAAACCTGTGATCTTAACAGTTAAAGGACGAAACATTGAATACAATCCACAGTGAATACAAAGCTATATTTGTTTTCAATCTTTGTATCTTTTCATATTCAAGAGTGTTCAAGCAATTTCTGATTTTGACAATGGTACAGTCGTTTGTAGATAGCTAAATATGTTCAAATACACCTAGCTTAAATGAGTGAACACATCATATACTGTAATACATATTTAGCTTTTATGTGTGCATAGTTAAATGAACAGCAGTTAAAAACAGATGTTTAAGATAAAATCCAGAGTCAGAGATGAATGGTAATTCAATGTAAAGAGGCGTCTGCAAATATTCAAGGCAGGCATTAGAAAGAAAAGCATGCTCTCACATACTGATCCTCAAATATACGGGTTCTCATTAGCTCTAATAAACCAAAAAGCCTTGTCTTAAATTAATTTCAATGAAGAAAGCCAAACATTTAAACAGGAGCCCAAATTATAACATTTACAGTGTTTTCAGAGTTTGAAGTAAGAAGGGGAGGCTGTGTGGAAAACTGAGTTCCATAAAAATATGTATATCCATCTGATTCCAAACTTTGAGATGAATCACAGATTTACTACTGCGGTTTACAGCTCAGCCAAACATCCATTAACATAGAAAGCATAACTTACAGTAAGACTCGATATATGGATCCTACTTTCCATCTTTTTGTAATGATGTGGCACTAATGGATGAACATCTGGTAGTGTAAAAAGCCCCACAGATTGAAGTGTCTGAGTAATGAGGTCCTTCTATTTCAGTAGAATAGAGGAATTCCTTTTTGTAGACTATCCAGCACTGATCCAAGGACACTTATTGCTACCTTAGCTCTTACTCACCTAGTTGTTCCTTCACTGGACTGAATTAACCCCAGGTCTGGATCTGGATATATGCAAAGGTTTGGATCCACAAACTACATTGTGTTTGAAAAAATAAGCGCAGCAATTTCTAAACCTGCAGCTTGATTGGATTGTTTAAGGTTAGCCAAAGGCTTCTTGAATATACCCACTAGACAGCAACCAAGGGCCATCTTTGTCTTTTTGTCCACAGAGAAGAATCATCTTCGGCTTAGACTGTAGCCTTCTGGAGCCCAGGGATTTTAAGGCTCGTCATTTAATGAGCTCGAGATGGCTTGCATCAATGCAGTGGAAACCACCAGGTGTTTGGAATCTGTAGCTCAAAAGGAGAAGAAAACTGTGTTTGAGGACCCTAGCTTAAATTATTATTGGACACAGAAGCATAATCACAAACACCCGGTTGCCTGTTCCTTAAATCCTTATCCTCCTCGATCCTCTTCTGGTTCCTGACCAGCATATCTGCTGGTCTTCTAGGAATCTGAACAAGATCAATTCATCAGACATGCTATCATTAGGAAGGTTTACTGAGGCTTCAATTAACTTACTTCAATTAGATCATAAAAGAGCTGGATGTGCCCAAGATCTGGCCTGGAACAGATTGGAAGGGCTTGTATTTCACACTTCCTATTTTAATCACATGTGCCTTAGCCATTAGGAACCCTTCTCCGGAGTGGGAGGGAAAGTTCCATTGATTACTATGACCTTCAGCTCTCTGTTCCCACAGACCACAAGGAGTGTGACTGTCTGACAGAACTGGCTAATAGCAGGCAAGGGGATGCAGGAATGTGAGCCCCTTGTGTGAGGTGATTGTTACCAGAGATGTGTCGACCTTGCCCTACAGTCCCTGAGCTCAGAGCAGAGCGGCTGGCGATTCCTGAGTGAGGGCCAAGGTGTTGCACAATGCCGCTGAATGCGCAGTAGTGTGCCGCTGTGATACCTAATCAGCGCAGTGCACCCGAGTATCTAGTGGAACATCCGTAAGACGGGGCTGAGTGAGAACGTTGAAACCATTCTGGTTCAACTTCAGGATAGTGGGTCATCAGTTTATCCCCAGGTCTGGAACAAGAAGAGGGATTGGAGTTAGACGTCAGGCTGGATTGGTTGCTTTAACCTCATGTGAAATTATAAGCACAGGAGGGAAACATACAATGAGCATGTTCTTGAAATAAGAATTATTGTGCTAGTTCACCATTTCAACATCCAATTAAAGTTATTTATTTTATTCTTGGAACTACTGCTCTCCCCATAAAGAGCTTTGTTAGACCAGGTAAAATAATTCTGTATTTATTCACAGTCACTACTATGTATAACTATGTACTCTAAAGCAATACTATGACAGCCCTTGCTCACCCCATTAATCAGCTGCAGTGCATTATTCGTAGGATCTGCATCTGTTTTCAGAAGACAGTCCTACAGTTACTGCAGAATCCTGGGTTGATGTTCCTTTCTGCTACTTTTTCTTAATCTAAATTGTTAGTCCATCTTTTCTTTCACTTTGTTAAATGATTTTCTAACTGCTTATTCCCTTTTAGGGTTGTGGGAGAACCTGTCCTGCCAAGGCGGGGAACACCCTGGACAGGACACCAGTCCAACACTCACAAACACGCACACACCTAAGGGCACTTTTACCAGGAGCCATTGAACATTTAACCTACCAGTATGTTTTTGAACTGTGGGAGAAAACCAGGGTCCCAGAGAGAGGAAATCCATACAAATACAGGGAGAACATTCAAACTGCACACAGATCACACCACAGGTCTGGATTTGAACCCAGAGCCCCAGTGCTACAAGACAGTAATGCTGACCACAGTGCCACCTTGCCTCCCAACCTGCTTGCTTAATATTCAGGGATAATCTATAATTGACAATAACCAGGCATTCACGTCAACTAAAATGTTTGCCTAATAGCATCAGCTATATCTCATCTCCATGACTAATTCCAGAATAAGAAGAGATTTCACCGTATGATGATTTCAACCTCTTATGACATATCATTCTCCATATATTCTCTCATATGCTTTCAGCTGCCAAGGTATTGTCTCTTTCAGCCCCACACATTTGTCAGTGTAAATGCAGCAGAGTCTGGATTTTCCTGTAAGGAGCACTGGCTGCCAATGAGCATGCAATTGCTATCACTCCAGCTCAAGTGATCTAAAAAATTCCTGGTTGTGTCATAGTCTCACAAGTACCCATATTAATACCTTTAAAATATCGTCATTTATAAAAGCATACCTGCAAAAAGGGTGAGCAGGCAATTTGTAACACAAGTTATAGGTTGCAATGTTTTTAGGACACAACAAACGATATTAATAATGAAGATTGTATTAATAAAGTATTTATATACAGTATGTGGCAAAGTTTTATTGTTATGAACACAATTATTCATTAGATGTAAGTAGTTCCTAACTGTTTTTTCACACTTCATTATGCATTATTAATATATTAAATATTACAGAGGAAGCATAACTGGAATGTGCAGCTCCACCTTTGAAATGAAGAAAGCTTACGAATGAGAGACCATGTGAACCATATCAAATAGGTGAGGTTCCAAAAACACACCACTGTCTCAAGTCAATCAAACTTTAAACAAAAACACAACTTTAAACTCTGTTAGTATATAAAGTATAAAAGTAGGTTCCCCCAAGTTGGGGGTACTTGGGGGAAGTGTCTCTACTTCTCCCATAGACATGCAAGAACCTACTGTAAAAGAAAATATTCAGTTCACATTATGATCTTTTCATAATGAGTCTGTGCAGTAAGTCAATACCTAAGTACCTGAGCACTAACTGCAAACACGTTCATCCCTGTGTAGAGATCAGAGGCTCTGTGTCATCAGTCTCTACTTACTCTTTACATGCATGTCTGTAGGAGTTTACTGCAGAGGTGCTGAAGCCTGCTCTTAGAGGACTACGGGGTCTGATCTTTGCTTAAACCAAACTCGTTGTGTATTCCTGAGTTTCAGAACATCCCTCATTAAGGTGTGTTAGCTGAAATGTGACAAATCGGACTTATGCAGAAGGAAAAATTTTGTTAATTTTGGAATCACCCTTTAAGAGCTGTTCAGTATCACCCGATCTGCTTGTTATCAGTCCAGAATGTGCCTGATCTGGGTGTGGAGTGGTCGATTTGAATGGTGAAGCTGATACCTGCTGCACTTCCCAGCCAGTTCAGCAGGTTGTCATCCAGCCATTCAATCGTTGTTGTTAACTGTAATTATACAGTTCATTGCAACTGTATAATTCAACCAAAGAAAAGAAACAATGTGTGCACTTTAAAACTGGTTCATAGTGGGGGTGTTCATCAACCGGATCACCCTTTAAGAGCTTTTTAGTACGAAGTATGTTAGCATATTACTAAGCAGGAGGCTGAGAAAGACTGCAAAATATTTGGTGTGAAACAGTTGTTGGAAATATCTTGTAGCGAGGATATTTTTTAAACTAAGGACTGACTCTGGAAATGAATCTAAACCTGCAAGCAGGTCTGTTCCAGACACCAGTCAGCACCAGCGAATAAGGGTTCTGTGGGAATGGCATCCAGCAGACACAAGGCTCTGTCCAGCCCAGGACTGAGAGCCATTATCTGTAAAGAATTTGACCAACCATAAGGTGGAGAAACTATAATATGATTAGCTGACCACTTTATGGAATATATATGATCAATTCAATGCATACAGCAGAACTGCCAGTTCAGTAATCATACAGCTGAAGACCTCACCATGTGTGCAGCGTGTGTCAGTGTTATGAAACGATTGCCTCATGCAAATTAGAGATCTTCAAAGTAGTGATTTTGGAAACTTTTGGAATGAACCTTCTACTCTGGCATTATCACGACATACAGCACAGACGTTTTGACAAAAAGTTCACTGACACAGTGATTTATTAAACAGCTACGGAGGACTGTACACTTGAGACGCCCTGAAACAAGTCCATTCATAAAAAGATAGATGCTTATTCGTGGTAAAGGAAGAGGGCGAGATGTAAGAGTTAAGTGATGAGAGGAAACAGTGCGCTAGGCCGGATTTCTACCCGGGCTGTCCGCCGGGAACGAAGTAACCTGGGAAATTGGAGCACCCGGAGGACAAAAAACCCGCAATCAAGAGGAGAACATGCAATGTTTCGTCACGGAAGAAATTATTTATTTAATAAATGTTATTATTAAATTATTAGTAGTAGTACTGTAGTTGCAGTAGTAGCAACATGCTTATCATCATCGTCTTTAACAAAGGAACAATTATTTCTAATGCCTCCTTATAGATTCTCTATCCATTTCCTGAAATGCACCAGTGCACTAGTGGCACATTACAAAGCGTTTGAGTTCCTATTAGCCAAATTATAATGAGAGCTGTGCTTTACACCGGGTGACTGGGGACACATTAAGGACCTCAGACTCGGAGTTTTTAAGCCACTAATAGGGGTACTGCCCGGAAACCCAGGGGGTGAGCTGGACGATGCCCGCAGTTTATTAAACACGATCCTTTGCTCAGAAACATTCCTCTTAAACTCTCAGTCGGCAACAGGTATTTCACAGAAATTAAATGTGACAGTTGGGCTTGTGATATTTTGG
Source organism: Lepisosteus oculatus (assembly GCF_040954835.1). Taxonomy (NCBI): domain Eukaryota; kingdom Metazoa; phylum Chordata; class Actinopteri; order Semionotiformes; family Lepisosteidae; genus Lepisosteus; species Lepisosteus oculatus. The sequence continues at coordinate 11,031,007 of NC_090717.1, forward strand.
ACGACGAGACATGCATTTCCCGGGTTTAAAATAGAACAAGCAATTATGTTTCCAGGCTGCGAAAATGTTAACTGCGGGGTTTTTTTTCGGAGGAAAATAGTTCCTGCCCAAATACCGGTATTGCGGCGCAAGATTACATGATTTCACATGTTATTGCATGTTTAATTGTGTTCAGATTTGGTATTCTCGTGGAGAATGTTAGCCATGTTTGTTAACTATAAAGCTCGAGTGACGTATCTGAAGAAACGGACATTTTGTGGAAGAAAATAGAATTATCAAGGCCACGTATTATTTTTCTGACGTTTTTTTTCAGCACCATAGCAGCAATAATGTGTACGACAAGATTTCATTGTTTAACAGATAATGTATTTTTTACCAGTGATAGATTCTGTTAGATTTTCAAGAATTTGGACAAATATATTCTTGCAGTTTTTAGAAGCGCGCAAACGTATTCTAATCTTTAGACGTAAATGGCAGTATTATTTTCTGTTTTGAGTTTAACGTTGTGCTATTATCCTCTCCCAATTTAGCTTACATTGAACGAACTACACGTACACTTAAATTAGAAAGTCTCCAAAGAGATTTACAGCAGTTTCGTTTAAATGTTCAAAAAGGACATTTTCAATGCGAGGTTAAAACTTCGTTTCTGAACTATCACTAAAACTCGACCCTCTACAAACAAATTACAGACTTTATAAGAGGGGGGAGGTTTTTCTTTCGTATAAGTTTATTTTTTAAATATTTCACATACTTAATAAACAAAAAATATTTTAAAATGCTTTAGTGGGATAACTTCTCGGGTTTCGTCACATCTTAGTTTATGTATTGTTGTTTTGTTTCTTCATCATGTGCTTGCGAAATTATGTTGTATTACTGTACTAAAAAGAACAATCTAATTATTACTGGAACAAGACGTTTATGTTTTAGATGTGCTAACCTAGACAAAAAAGGAGAGAGATACAGTAAGATTTGAAAATGCTTTCCATTTATTATTCTAAGAGCTTGGGTTTATGGCTTAATCGGACTGTTAAAGTGTAGTCAAACGCAAAATCTTTTGCATGAATGAATCCACGTATAATATGCACAAGCAACGTGTCATTTTTTGGGAATGTGACTGAGAACTTTAATTTCAGTTTTGTAAGGAAGACGCTGTGCGTTTCATCCGTTCTGATTTTTAGCGGGATTGGTGTTCCCATTACGCAGTTAAGATGATTATGTCTAATCTTAAATTGGGTGGAATTTAAAGGCTGCTCTGCTCAAACAGTGTTCTAACGCTAAACCCGGTGTTACAATCTGCATCAGGCATCAGTGGCTTAGCAGTTATCGAGGTCCTGCGTCCTGCTCTTGTATGTTTCAAGTCTATTTTACATGTCTATACGCGATAACTGAAGCATAAAACTCCTCAAATTAGTTATAGAATGCAATATAGATTATTTTATTCATTATACCGTCCCAATGGTCCCAACAAAAGTTGTAGGATACTTGAAAGGGTATCAAATCACATCTCAGGTTTGCAGTGGAGTTTAATTAAAAAGTGATTTCAAAAACGTAAACTTAATATGTACTTTAGTTTTTAAGTTGAGAAGTTCAAAGTGCAGTACAATCTCAGAAAGTCTTTGCATTACTAGAAGAATATGGTCAAGATGTCTGGGATACCATTTTAAACTACGGTGGTGCTCAGGGCGAGTATTGTATTTAATAAACTACGTAACAGTTGTATAATTTCTTCATTAACCTTTATCATAAAGTGCCATACTTCTGACAAAGAAGAAACCGTCTTTGCGTTATTGCGCAATTCGAAGTTGCGCTTCGGCGGCTCAACCAGTGCTGACCAGCAGTTGCGTAAAATAAGCTACGCGAGCGGATCGCAAGCGCGTAGCATCCCGCTTTAATGTCAAAGTTGGGGGACAGATAGACTTGCAAATACTGCCTTGGTGAAAGGCGTTCTAGTCGAACGCAGCCAGGAGTCCACTCCAGGCTTTCTCCAGCAAGATTGAGTAATTTCAACAAATATGTGTGCCGTTCCTTATGTTTAAAACCTAATATCTAGGCAACTTTACACAGGGTTTACAAAACCCCCAAACCCGCCTCGTTCTCCAGATAAAATAAATACTTTCGTAGCGACTGATTACACTCTTAAACGATTGTACGAAATAGCGTGTGGGCTACATTTGTCCAGCACTCGCCTGAACACCCATACTGTATGAGCGCACACGTGTGTTTCTATTGAAACACAGAAGCGACTCTCTGTCTGTTAATGCCAAAGCCGCAATCACTTGAGAAGCAGGGTATCAATCCTTTTAAAGGCAGCATCTCCTCTGCGGATTTTCTTATCATGTTTTCCCTCGATAAACAAGGCGTCCACTGGCTTCAGCACACTGGAGAAACGGAGAGACCCACCAGCTTATAAAACCGTGGGCGTGTGTCTCTTCTGGTTATCACTGCGGGCTACAGACCTTGCGCACACAGCCAGCAGACCCTTCTTCCATCACACTTTGTCGTGTGTTTACTGAAACAGTGCAGATATCGCGGCGAAGGTGTTGAGTCTTGATGGTTATGTGCGGTCGCTACACACACCGTTAGGATTCTGACGGTGAGAAAAGCTGCCAAAGGCACATTCATATTGCGTCAAATGGACTCTTACCATTCTAATAAGTGACACTAGAAATGGAGACTGAATTACTGTTGGGGGGCTGAGTGATGTCGTTTAGATCATGTTTGGCATCTATCTGAACAGTTTCTCGAAGAAGATGTTACTTTACCGTGAAATGTGAACAAATGCGCATCTGTCTTATTCTTTATGGTTTTTTTTTAAATACAATGTTTAAAAGGATAAACGTGTACGTCTTTCCTGTTTTAGGTGCTGATGACAGTATGTGCACTGTTTTTAAGGCACACAAAACAATCTCTGTCCCCCACCACCACCAAAAAAAAAAAAAACCTGCAGAATCGCAGCTCGTGCAAATTTCACGTCAATGCAAAGTTATCCACAGTAAAAGGTCCTCTTTCGCGAATGCTTTGGAAATTCTTAAAATATCATCTTTCAATGATAAAGTTGATATTTAGCGCATGAAACAGTTAAATAACGTGCTGTCTCTGTGTGAGATGCGATAAGGGGCCGTGGAACTATAACACGTTCTCCATAGTTGGAAAAGCTGGGCTTTTCCCAGTCTGTCAGCCTTCATAAATAAGAAAAGGGCAGCAAACTTTAAGAGCTGGGGTCCTGCAGCTCTGCGATGATCAATTGTAGGAATGCACACTGACCACATCTTTAAGCATTCACATGACCAGCCAACCTACTTATTTTCAGAAATTACTTGGAAAATAACCTGTACTCCACGGACTTTGACTATTGGTGTAGTTTACAAGGTTCGCGCCGCTATGATCACCGCAGTTCGAGTGCCTGAAATTTAAGGCTCGACCAAAATAAATTGAACAGGCGTAAACCTACCAGCCAGTGGGGTTTTATCTTTGTGCCGTCTAAAAATTCACACCATGTAGTTCACTTTTAGCTGGAAGGAACCCTACGCTAAAAAGAAGTAAATTTTTCCGTTCAAAGGTGCATGCATATTTTTGTGTTTAAAACAAAATACAACATATACAACGTAAAGAAATGGCAAAAAGAGTGTTATCCAATAAAACGCTGCTGTGTTATCGTGAAGTTGTGTCCCTGTACAAACACGACCTGTTGTCTCCTCAGTATTTTTGATACACAAAATGATGGAACTGCAGGTCACCATGCACGGTTCCTTCCCCAAAATAGATGTATTTCAGGTGAGAGGTTAAGTGATCATACGTAACGTAGTATAAAAACGTGTTGTCGTTACTCGAAGCAGAACGTTTGTGCAGTTCGACAAGTTTTCCAATAAAAACTAAAAATTACCAAAACTTTTTTTGAGATTTGATACCAAGTCTGAAAAAATACTATACAAAAATGATTGCTCTGCTGAGTATAAGTCGTAAAGTCTGCAGCTGTATTATTTTATCGTAGTTTTTTTCTTATTTTTACAAGAGTACTTAGTTTGAACACAAATACTAGGAAACAAACTTCTTCAAACTACTGTAACTACATAAATGCCTGTCTTTTGAAATGAAGCAGTTTTATCCTTAGAAATTGAGAAGATACTTTTTAAACTATAACACCGCTTTATAGCTCATTAATATTAATGAAAGCAACGCAATTCTCTGGCTGTCACAAAAACACATTTTAATTTAGCTACCAACACGAAGAAATAATTTGTGTATAGCTACCAGACGTCTAGGACATTATAAAAAATACCCTTGTGGTTTAAACATTTTAACAAAAAAAAATTGCACTTTGAATTCCCGAAACTTTTTTCCATCTCTCTTTTAACAGCAACTGTAATCCGATCTACAGAATTATCTAGTTTATTCAAAGCCAAAATCATATTATAGTTTGAACACTATAGTAACGTTTTAACTTATGCTTGAACTATAAATTTAACTATATTAAAGTTTTAACGTGTCTACAGCAAACTAATTGGACTTTAAAAAAACGTGTATGCGTTTGCATTTACACCTGACCAGTAGCCTTAAGCCCTAAAGGTTTCAAATGTTCTTCACACAACCATAGAACTTGTAACACTGAAAGCTGAAGGGAGGTTGTTTATGGGAGAGCCCAGCAATGTTAAAATGGAAACTTGAAAAATCGGGCTATTTACGACCGGGGCACGATAATACTAATTAAAGGGACTGAATTAAAGGTAATTTGACGGATCCAGTTTACTGTGCACGCGGAACACTAACAGTAAATTAATGATTCTCGAGCACGACCATCTGTGCGTGCAAGCTAACATCCGCATACGCACATAGCAAAAGTTTTATTACCATAAAAAGTTAAAATACAGATGTAGGGTTGGAAATGTTGCCAAAGATATTATTTTAACTTAAATGGAGATGTTATTTTACTTTGCCGCTATGGGGTTTATTTCCCTAAACTCAAATTAAGGACCTCTTACTCAATAGGTAAAAGAATGCATTTTACGCCCTGTAAAAGAATAGTGACTATTGACTGTAGCAAAAAAAAATCAGAAGCAAGTTAATAAGATGCTAATATTTGCATTTCATTATTTCGGAACAGAACACATCGTTTCTTTTTATCATTTGATGCGCTCGTCTTTTGGTATCAGAATCGTTACATAATCTCTAAGTACCGTATCTGCAGTTACACTGATTTTTTCTTATATTAAATGCATGAGATAAATTAATCTGGGGGGTAACGCATGACAAGTGAAATAAGCACTCCGATATTCTTCAGGGGTTATTTACACTCAGGTGTGTAACCTAATTAACGACCCAATTGAGATTTTAAACCGACAGTGTGCTGTGCACAAATCTACTGCAGCTCCTTTTCAGAACACAGAAGGGAAATTTGAGCCTGATCTAAAGTTGATCTAAATTGTGATCAAGCAAAGGATGGCAGAATGATGCTTCAGAATCATTTAAAAATATTGTGCAACAATTCATAGTCGCGCAAGGACAGGGAGTCCAATTCTCTAAATCCTTGCATAAGAATACTATTGTTTTACAGGCGACCCCCTTCTAATACGTATTAAAGCTAATTTAAATTACGTTTTAATTGGTGCATGATCATATGATGAAGTGGCGGTGTTATGTTTAAAAGGTAATTGCAGGTACTCAATCCAGATATGTATATTAAAAAAGCCGCAGACGACGGGACATAGCAATGCTCTTTTAAAATGTGCTCATTTTTCGGATCAACAACAATTATTGAAACATAATCCCAACCTTGAACAGAGTTAAAAAAAAACTGAGGAAAAGGACGTTTTACGATGTAATTTGTCTTCCAAATAACTGATCTTAAACTACGAATCGTTTTTTAAAAGTAATTGTTAGCGCTGTTCTAATGTAAAGGTCTTTACGATGTTTCGTTAGTTTGGAAACTATCTTTAATGAGACAATGAACCAAAAAGAGTAAAAATAGCACCTGTTAATGAAGAGCGAGTTGCTTTTGAGCAATAAAATGATCCTGTTTGTTTTCGTTCATCTCTTTCTTTTGCTCTTACTGATGGTTGCAGTAACCAAATAGGGAATTGGTTATTACGACCTACTTTCTGCGCCGAACGATGAATAGTTCCTGAAAATCACAATTTCACTAAGTTTATGTATTGTCGGTTTAAGAGTGGAAACTGAGAACTGACTTTGAGCTGAATGTTATGCGCGTTAGCCGGTCCTCCCAGAGAAACGTGACCTGACATCTTCCAAAGGGCACTCGGAGGTCGTGGAAGCCAGACTGAACGGGAAGTCAGCTCAAGTTGTTTGTCTCGATGACATTTAAATGAAGGATTGGAGAGGTGATAATATTTATCGTGACAAGGTATTACGCTTTGTCAAGTTTACTAAAAGTACCCGTAAGGTATGATCATATTACCTTTTAGACGCTGTAACATTTCCAAAAATGTCCTTTCCGGTCATCTAACGACTTGCCTTTTTAGGAACACTATAATAAATGACGCTTTTCCATTTCTCAGTTTATACCTTGTTTAAATTGGTAGAAAATGGTCCGGATTTATTGGAAAAGGTTGCATGATGCCATAGCTTATCAACGCAATTGTTACTTGATGAGAGAAAGTTGACTTTTTAACCGGTGGAACAAACCTTTTTTTCCCTGATACAATCTCATGGTAGAAGCATATAGATTTTGCTACTATGGCTAGAGTATCACAGCTAACACAGCAACAAAATGAAAAATACGTAAAATACTACAGGAAAGGAAATTCCTAAGATTTCAATTTGTAAGAAATTGTGCAAAATAGCGTTAGTTGAACACGAAAGAAAACAGGTGTCAACTTAAGGTTTAGCATAACGTTCTTAGCAGGCCCACTTAAAACATAGTAATTTTTTAACTCATTTTTTGTACGTTTTAGCACTTTTGTTACTAAATATTCACCAATAAAATTATTTTAGTGTATTAAGTTTTTCTAATATTACCGACGTTTCAAAATGTTTCTAGACGTTTTGCGCTAGACAAAATTCTGCGCAATAGTAAAATGTACACTTTCCACCTTTTCCTGTGAGTTGAAGTATTCGAGTCTACGATCGTTCACGAAACACTTAACAAAACCTGCGAAGGCGCAACAGCGATACCCATACCCTTGTTTTCTGGCTTCAAGATTAATTACTTGATTAGATAGATATATGTATAATGAGGTTAACTTAATATTGTCTTCTCCATCTATTCCTAACTGACGGCTTTGTAGCCTTGCCAAGACTGTATAAGTTGCAGACTTTGTCTGCCAATGGTTTTACGATGTCTTGGCGATCCAAGAAGCAATATGGAACGATTTAACACCACGTTGATCCTAAGCAGCGATTTTATGTACAGAGGAAAATCTAACCCATAATTTTAAATAGGGAATAGTATTGGTGGTACATGATCTCTTAATAATTATAATAATTAAACTGTAAAGAATAGATAAAACAAAATAACGGTCACATATTCCTTCGTTATTAAAGACTTCAGAAAGAGTATGTGCTAGTGCGCATGATAAGATATGCCCAATGATGATGACCATATTAATGAGAACAGTTCAAAAACTTAAGTATATGAAGATTCTATAATTCGACACATTTTTGGAAATCAGAAAGAACAGATTTTGTTTAGTGAGTTCCAAGCGTGATGGGGTTTGAAGAGCTGCATCTGGACACCTGCTTTGTGTCTGTTTGGTACTGGCCATGGTTCTGAAACTTTAACACTTTTACAACAAGATTTTATTTCCCTGGAAGGAATAAAGCACGCAATGAAGTTTTAAAAAAATAAAAGTGATTTACAGGGGCATTTGTATCTCGATTATTCTCTTTTCTCAATTTTCGGTTTTTGTTGTACTTGTTGTTAGAATTAATTAATTGTATAATAATTCTGTGATCCAGATCTTACAACCCAACTCCAGGATTTATGGAACGAATAGAAAAAAAGACGTGACAACTGTCTTAATAATAATAAAAAAGTTCAGTTCAGTCTGTATCTGTTAACATTTTTAATACATTAATTATTTTCGATGTTTTGTATCCTGCATTCTGGTAACCGACTGATTTGGCTCATGATCTGCATCTGACGGTAGCAACGAGTCATTATTTCTACAACTTGGCACGCACCGATACATAGGTGTATATTTGCCAAATACGGTGAAATACTTTGCCCTTTATTAAATACTTTATAAAGGTTTATTCACCATCTGTTTTGGAAACTTTCACCGTATGAACTTGTTTTGTCGACCCACGTGTTGCTTTTAATTACTATCATGAATACACGTGTGAGTGTCAATAAATAAATCAAACACGTTACAGAAGACATTTAGCAATTAGTGGGGCATTCCAATTATATTTTATCTGTCATTCCTGTTCCGAGGTTGTTGCATAATGTATGAGGTATCGTATTTTTAATAGTTTAGTAGAATTACAAAAGAAAACGTTTGAAAAAGACCAACAATAACATGTTTTGGAAATAGCTGTTTACAAGGCGATAGTAACAGTTTTATTCCATGCTGAAAAAAAGAAGAAAGAGAACACAACGTTTCGGCCGTGGAGCCTTCTTCAGGTCACACCTGAAGAAGGCTCCACGGCCGAAACGTTGTGTTCTCTTTCTTCTTTTTTTCAGCATGGAATAAACCTATTACTTGTTCCTTTGCAGCCTACGCATGCTGACGCAGCTACCCACCTGATAGTAACAGTTTATTGCATATCCCACAGCTGTGTATGTCTTTGTCACTACTATGGGATTCAGAGGTCGCTTTCACTGATGCGTTAGTGATTTGAAACGTAATTTTATAACGCGCTTTTTATCAGTTTAATTTAATTTATTTTCTATTAATTCATTTTACATAACAGTTTAAGTATCATAACTTTAACGCTATAATTTTCGTTTTTTTAACGTGGGGAAATGTGAGTAGGATTACGTATATTTTCCACATATTTCATTCTCAAATCAGTTGGACTATGCTGTTATTAAATGAAGCACTTTGCAATATGTTGGCTATCGTATTATTGTAATCAAGACTATTCTGATATACAATATCTGAACCGCCAGAAGATATTCCAATTTACTTGTTTAATTTTATTCCCATTTCACATCAAGAAGGCGCTGATAAGAATATTGGAATAATAACAGACAATTATCACGAGAGCTTTAGAGAAAATATTTTAGTAACTTAATTTTATACATTACTTTAACAATTAAAGTATTTGCATTTATTTACACGCGATTCTTTGCTACGCATATATATATATTATATGCATTACTTAGAAATACCTTTTGGAGCTCAACACTATCGCAATGAGCAAAAGCTCTGATAAATCTTGACAATCATTGGAACGGTGAACACAGTATCATAGTTTTTGTAAAAAACGATGTTTTACAAAAAACACTTTAGTCACTTTAGTTAAACACTTTAGTTCCAGAGGTTATTCTATTGTCTTTCATACCTAACAAAGTTCTGGTAAAGTACGTCAGAACAAGTCTTGTTACAGCGGGCCTTTTAAATAGAAGATGAAACCTCCGGAATTTGCTGATGCTGTGTATGTTGTGCTGAGAATGGGGAGAAACGAGTCAACATCACGCGGCCAACCGGCACACATTTACAGTCAGGCCGAGCGTTGTCCATCTTCTAAATGTCTTAACGCTGACCTCGAAATGTTTTGTAATTGGCGGGCAATATACTGTACAAGTCTCAACGCCACTTGCTTTTGTTCCTCGAACGGCTCTCTTTCTAGTTTCCTCTCTTGCACTAAACGAAAAACGTCTTCGACTGCATGAAAATTTTATAAAGACATAAAAGCCACATTCCTGCATCCGAAGGCTCGGTGACCCTTTAAACCAAGCGCACAAGCTCTCCCTCCGTCGTGTTCTCTTCTGTTACTACGCACCATGAAATATTTAGTATGGTCTCTCCCTGCCCAAGATTAGTATTGCAATACTGCGTACTGACGTGAATACCAGAGAGTAGTGATATAATTGTGCAATTGTGCAATAATCCGATTCACTGACATAAGCTTTCTCAGAAAACAACGTGTACAGAACAACATACGTCGATTTTCCGTATTGCCTTTTCATGTTATGGTAAATGATAGTATTTACCACTTCTAGCATGAATAGTCTCAAGTTTGATGGGCCGAGTGGCTTTCTCGCTTTTGTAAAGTTTAAATAATTTATAAGAAAATACACCTCTCCCAAATGAAGTGAAATGAATTAGAGAACTGAGCTTTTACTCAGAGCTATTTCTCCCATTTTCGAGCTGTTGGTGAAACAGAAGAATGATATGTTTTTAAACGTACCTGAAACATGAGAATAAATTATTTTAGACGTGTTTCATAAAGGCATGTGCAAATGTCATTGTCACGCCCTAAAAGCTTACAATTTTATTCTGTCTGGATAGCATCATACAACTGTCCCATGTAACAACTTTTGCCTTTTAAACCACGTACGGTATTAATTAATATTCAAGCATCTTACACCATCTGCATGCCAGTTTACATCCACGATTTGGGATCTAAAGTTCCTACCCCCATCTGTTTCTGTGTATTCCAAAAGTGAGAAAAACAAATAAATTAAACGCAACTGTAGGCACCGGTTTAAAAAGTCACTTGCTTAGGAATGGCTCTGGATATACACCTTCCGCACAGACATACAAGGACCGAAGAGAAAGTGTGCTTTCTTCAGAAATTCAGAAAGTCTATCTGCCTATGCAGATATCCCCTTCCTTTCAGCCTGCAAGCTCACCATCCCCGGATTCAGAGTAAGAGCTGATGGAACCACGCTCGTAAAAAAAAGCAGCTCATTCCACGGACGTCTTGATGGAGATCATTTGGCAAACCTCGCGCCCTTTTCCGGTCTCTTCACCTCCGCAGCGAAACGGAACCTGGGAGTTAAGTGAAGTGACAGAGCTGGACTCGGGAAATCGCTACAGGCGGTCCTTGGGGCAAAGTAAAATGTTATGAAATGAAATGTAGCACCGTAAATGAACCTTTATTGTCTATGCGCTCGGGCCCTCTAGGATCATTTATTTCATTTTCGCAATCCGTGAATCTACTTCCTGAACAGTGACTTCAGTGGAGTCACCGTGCACGGCTTAGTCGAACGAACTGCTTAGCTCACCTTTTCTTCAACTCGGGCGCAGATCTAAAAGAATATGAGCTCCAGGCGTACGAAAGAGGGTGCGGTGTGCGATATTGATTAAGGGTAAACGCATTGGAAATGAAATCAATAGAGCTAGTGGTAAACGTGTATGCTTGTGTGCTTGTGGGGGGAACGGACGAGTAAGGTCACGCTTTTGATTGGTCAGACCTCTTCCCTCCCAAAGGGTTTATCAGCCTTTTATTGCGTCGGAGGCTTGCCATTGAAAACTGGAAAATAAGTCCAATTAAAACCAAAACAGTGTATTTATTCTCGTTTTGCACATTTTAACATTTTTAAACCACATCGATTTGCTTCCGTAGTAACAGCATTACAACGCAAAAACTAAACTTTTTGCATTATATAAAAAAGAAGAGTTTAAAAAAAGAAAAGAGAAGTACGACTTTGCAAATTAAAAAAAATCACAGTACAGATTCTAACTAAGGAACTATGAGCGCGAAGACGGAACGTTCCTCATGATTAAAATATTCATTATGTGCTCTTTAAACTGGGTCCTTAATGGGACGATTTTACGCATCTGTTGACTTTCAGTTCTCTTCAAATAATTGTATTACTACATAATCTTACCTAAAATAACACCTGTCTTATGTGGAGGAACAGGTAAAGGTTTATTCCCTGTTGAAATGTAAAGAAAAGAAGCATGACCTTTCGGCTGTTGAGTTTTCATCAGGTGTGATGAAGTAGTAGCTTCATCGGGCGGATCACAGCTGATGAAGGCTTAACACCCGGAGCTATGTGTTTCTTTGCGGACTATGCACGCTGAGGCAGCAACCTACTCAAACTTCTCTTATGTGCTTATGTAATCTCTTGAGAGTGTTTTGTATAACACAATGGTTAGTTCGAATGTGCTCTTATTTCCTTCCACAATCCAGAGACATACAGGTAGGTTAATTGGCTTCTGGGAAAATTGGCCCTGGTGTGAGTGTGTGTGTCTGTGTGTGACCAGCGATGGACTGTTGTCCCGTCCACGTTGTATCTTGCCTTGCGCCCGTTGCTTGCACGGGTAGGCTCCGGTTCCCCCACGACCCTGTATTGGATAAAGCAGTTAGCAATCGGAAGTATCTAATGTGCTTCCCCTGAAGTTTCCAATTCAGAAATGTATTATTAAATCTCTACCAGAACTGTAGCACGTACAACTGGAATAAAATACAACAGTAGACACTACTAACGCCGTTTAATTTTATAGATAACTCTGATTTCACTCTGGTTTTCAGCACTGTGTTCTACCGGATGAGGAGATGTATTTGTTAATAGTAAATTGTTTGGCTGCGCCTTTACAGCCACATACAAACGTTTAAATTTAAGAACCACAGCTGCAACCAAGCCTGCAGCCCTAGCTTTCTCATTAGCAATAACGAGAAGCAAATGTTTTTATTCGTATTCATTATTACTCCGTCTTAAAATGGAGAGGGGTTACTTGGAACAAAACATGATTGTTTCGGAATTGCTAGAGTTTCTAGGTCAATTTGCAAGATGTAATTAATGCACCAAAGTCAAAGTCTATTTTTCCGAAGTTTGACGTGATGATAGGTTTAAAAGTTATTGATTTTATCCCAGAACATGTTATTTTCTGTGGCTCTATTCCTTCATCCGTAGTGCCTTGTATGAATTAAAGTTTCAAACATTTTTGTTCTTCAACGACCCTAGTATACAGACACCCGTGGATGCGACACATTCAGATGGAAATCTATCTGCATGCCAGTTTCATTTTTTTCATCCAAAATAAAGTCAGGCCTGCAAAAAGATATTATATTACGAAAACAGCTTCTAAGTTATTTATAAGTGAATGTGTTTTTCAGCCAAGCGTCAAAACCCCGCCATTCCATACAATTTTTAAAGTGGTTTTACATACATAAAAAGCAAGTCTTCATATTTACGAGAAAAAGTTTATCATGAAAAGTACAAACTAAGGAGAAAAACACAATATTCCAGCTGTGAACCTGCTTCAGTTAAGAGAAGTAGAAATAGAGAAAGCTAGTTTTTTTTCTGCTCCAGTTTTACCTTTCAGCATGAAATTAACTTCTGCTTATCACTGCCTAAATCGCATGCTGACGCAGCTCTCCACTCAAGCCGCTCTAGTAAATATGCAGATGGCTACACTAAAGATGTAACCGTGCAACTGGTTTTCATGCGAGATACGCAAAACGAGTATAACACAAAACGAGTATAAACGATGAAAGTTAAAAGGTACGTAAGACACGGTAGCAAATAAACAGCATCTGTCTCAGGACTGTAATTGCTTAATAGTGCACCCTGTTGTGAAGCCTTGGTAATTTCTGGAATTAAAGTATTTTTTTCTTAATCTATTAAAAGCTAATATATCACAATACAGCGACATTCTTCGTGTCTGTATGGAGACGTATGCTCAGTTGTGTGATTTGAAGAGCATTTGTCGAATACCTGAAGCGCATCAGGAAGTCAAATACGATGAGAACACCTGTGAAATGGAAGATGTTACTGAAGGCCGTCTCCACAGCAGATGATCAGTGATCTAGAAGGGTGGTTCTTGTACCTTGTGTTACACATCTATAAAGATTTGTTCTGTGTATTGAGAAGTCGTCCTTAATGTGTTTTAATGTTATTTTGGAAGGGTTTTCGACGAATGCCTGGTGTCCATGACTTCCGACACAAATTATTAAAATAGAGGGATGACGTTCCCTGTCCCGTCGTATTGCACTCTCGCAGGTGCTGACGATAAGACTGTCGTTCAATGGACAATAATGCTCCGACCAAACCAAGCTTCCCATCTCCTGGATCAGCGGGGAATCACCAGGATATACTGAGCTGGTGGCCTTTAACCCACATGACGTCTACTTGTAGGAGAATGCATTCAACGATGGGAAACGACCTGAGAGAACACAATTCATAGAGATGTTTAACAGCTCCAGATATTTCCTTTTGTTTATAACCAGAGCTTCATTTTTACGGTCCACCTTTTTTTCCTGGCACACTTGATAATCTTGGTTGTTTAGTAATTAGGTCTATTTATGGAGAATTAGAAAGGTTTTACAAGGGATCAAGTTCTCTCGTATTTGCTCTTGAGGTTACCGTTCACTATGCTGACTGCAGATTTGTACTTTTTACTAAGACTTTTTACTCGTTAATGCTAAAGGCCTGTAGTCGTTTAGATATGAAAGAGGGATGAATGATTTATAAAAGCTCCAAATGCAATAAGTCAGCGAAATATAAGAACAACACAGCATTCTGGATTATTAAAAAGACATTGTGAATTTTATCCGAATAAAATGACTTTGTATATGGAATGTATACACCAGCGCGACATTATGATCTTTCAATATCAAATGTGACTCTCCAAACAGCATATTCCAATTAATTGGGTACCGATGAACACTAACTACCGAATCACTAGGCCGAAGGGTTTAAATATTTTTTTACATTAAATCCAACAGGAAATCACCAGTTAATTCCACAAAGCACCCGATATCTAATACGTAATTAGGACTTACTTATGCCCGCCCGTTTCTGTATTATAACTGAGAACTTTAAAGAGCAACAATATGAATAAATTTAACGTTACTGTTACCGTATTTGGGAAAGAATATTAATATCATTTTCAGGAAGAAAAATAATAGTCATAGTGGTGATTTGCGTTGTTCGAATCACATTTGAAATCTGAGCTCACGAAGGCATTCAAAACACAAAATTTGTTTTCGGGTATAAACGGAGTTGGCAGTGAATAGCAAAGAGTAATTGAAGTGGTCTGTAAAATGAAGCCAATCTAAATAGCTGAATATCACGCGAGTAACAGTTAATAGCTTGATATCATGCGAGAAACAGAAAGTTTCCAAATTGTTTCAGACATAAAGCACCGAAAACGAATAACATTTACTGTATTTAAGCAGCCGAGTGATAATACACTACCTTACGTTTTTCGGGGGAAAATGTGAAACACAAAATGAAAGCAGAGGCTATAGCATACAATTACCAACGCAGGAGACGTACCACCAAACTTATTAATGTCTCCTGGCCAAACACACAGCTTCAAAGGAGCGACAGACTCTGGAGGACTAATGAATGATTCGCTTTTGTACAATCCACCATCTGTAGTCAACTATTAAGGCGCTCGCCAATAGTCTGCAATGCTGACCACCCAAATTTTGAAATGCATAAATTTCTATAGCAACAAGGAAAAGCGATTAAAAAGAACGTAGCTGTTGAGAGGGAGATAATTTCGATCTTTATTCTTTGTTAGGAGTAACTTATAAACCTTAGCTGTTTAGATTGTAAGGAGTTCGAATCCATCAAATACAGTGAAATGTTAAGTAAATATTTATGTTTCTACAATTTGCGTACAGTAGGCCCTCCTCTGAAAACTTTAATCTGGTTAAACCCAGACACCTCGTAACCGAGGCACAGGAAGAATGAAAAAAATGACTAATAGTACACTGTTTAAAAGTTAAGAACTTTTTTTCTTCCATCTTAAAACGGACTTTATAGTCTTTTCCTTCAGAAGTCACGGAGGGGGGCTGGGTTTGGTGGATGGTTGTTGCATTCTTATGGGAAAAATAAAATAAAAAATGAGAATTAAAAATTGACTGATCTATGTGGATAAAATAATGTATTTTAAAAAATGGAAAGAAAAAACAATCTGTAATGACCCGATCACGCCGGTGAGTTTGACATTTTATATCAGATATTTTTGTCCATTTATTGAAACATTTGAATTAAAATGTGTTTCCTTGTCCCCTGAAGGGCATTTTAAGTAGTGCAGACGTTTGGTCATATAAACGCACATCCGTTTTGTGTAAGGACGTATCCGCGACCTCCGTTTAAATGAAACTACACTGGAAGAATTAGAGTTTATTGTTTTGTAATAGAGCAATGTGTAGTATGTAATATTTTGTCACTTTTAGATTTACAAGATGTTGTCATTTACTTTGTGGGGCTGCCTCCACGTCGTCTTGTTTGCCAAATCTTTGTGAGACTTCTCTTCAGGCCTCAGATGTTAATTACCTGACCAAATTCTGCAGTTAGCGAGAGTAAACTGCGGTGCTTTTTTATCAGGTGAAGTGATTTTCTAGAAGTTACACTCCTTTCAGTTAACTAGGGGTCTCTTCTATAATACTAACATTATATGACGAAATAAAGGCACGACTGGTGTCAATTGTTTAATTACGTTTTCTTACGTTTTCTGAAGGGCGTAGTAAAATAATTACACGTGTCTCATTTTGACACGGACGTACGTGTTGTCAACATAGGTGCCTAGGTTTCTTCATGAGTTTCATATGGAAAGACTTGGTGAACCACTTCTGACATCGCATTTAACCCAGGAAATGCAGCGGAAAAACGTGCGAACTGCGGTTTTTACATACCCGTGTGGACATCAGTGCACAGTGACGGTCCTGAGCCGAGAGACAGTTCAGGTGTCTGTTTTTTAGGGAACCAACCAGGGCTGTTGGAAGTCGTCAAACTAATTCGTTTCCAATGAAGGTGGCTGCTCGTTCCCATTTGCCTCCAGGGAAAATTAAGTCTTTTGAGTCCAAAGGCAAAGTGTGCGGTAATATTCACTGATCAGCCATCATCTCAGAGGAAATGACCGGTGCTTTCCAGACTAATAAGGCAGGTTGTCAGGACATGATATACTATGTTTGTCATAAACATTTAATGTGCCAGAAATCTCACTCGTTATGATGTTAAATGTTATTTTATTTTATAAGGACTGCTAGCCAGGCTCTGGGAAATCATGTAGTTATGTCGATGACTTTGTCACGCTTCGTTGCAATTCTTTCGCTCGAAGCTCTTTATCGATCAGGACACCTCATCTGTCTTTCACTTCTATGGATTTCTGATATAACCTCTTGCGACTCTGTTGTTGTAACAGAAATGCGGCGGACAGCGATGAAATAAAACCAGTGATCACTGAAAACTATGATCACCTTTACTCTTAAGGTACCTGCTTGAAATTCATGAAGTGCTGTCAAAATCTTTTTTTTTTCTTTTACTTAAGATTGAAAGCATCAATACATAAATTCACACGGGACATCCCGTACTGGAAGCGATATATGTGCATTACGTACAGGGGCACAGAGAGAGGGGAAGAAAGAATTAGGTCAGGACATTGTTCAATTTGGGATAATGGGAATTGCAATGTTTGCTTTTTTAAATGACCACAGTTCTTGTAATAGGACCGTTCTTTCATTTTCCAGTAGCCGATGTTATTTGCTTTTTATGACAGTCATGACAAAGGAGCCTCACTGCAACAACTTTTGTTTCATTCTGATTACTCGCTAGAACAAGTTCTTTCCCATTTAGTCTCTACACGATCCTCACTTCAATAACGGCGGGCTGCTGTCACTTACAGAGACACACATACAAACTTCAACTCGCCTAAACAACTATAGCGCTCAGTCACGTGGCCTTCCGACACAAACGCTTTGATACTAAAGATGCATTAACACTCCTTCGAATCATCACTCACACCTTGATGAAGATTGCTTAGCACCGTAAAGAATAAACCATAGACCTTTCTTAGATTAACGTTTAACACTCAATTTCTGAAGGCTAAGGACCAGAGACTGTCACGTTTTTCAACAGATAGGGTAGCTTTGTGGTGATCTGCGGAACGTTTTCAAAAATTTAAACTTTTGAGAATATTTCATTTTGTTTAAATTAAAAAAAGAAACAATGGAAAAGCAAGTAGCAGTCGAAGACGATTAGATGAAATAATTAAAATAATAGCAATGTAAGTGAATGTGAAAGAGATTCCAATCCTTTTCCATTACCTTCGAATTGAATTGAGCGTGTATTTTATTTCGTCTCATACACAGCAAAAGACAGACCTTAACGCATTTTAATCTCACTGCATTTAGCTTCAATCTTGTGAAAACTTATACTTGGGATATGAAATTCATACTAAAGTTTTCCGCTCAGCAAAAAAAAAAACTGTTCGCCTTCTACCAACTGAACAATCCTGTAAGGAGAAGCAAAACAATAAAAATCGACCCAAGAAAAATAATTCCCGTATTTAATTATTGCCTTTATCTCAGGCAATTTATGCACAGAATGTTTTGTTGAGTTTCTTAACTGGCAGGCGACTGAAAAGCCAAATAATGCAATTCTAGGTCGAGATGGCTACCAAGCGAGAAGATCAAGATATAGTGTGGACACCTTCTTTTTCTTCTATATCTGTATACTCGTGTCTCTGCATTAGTATAGTTTATCTATTGGTACATGTATTGGAAGTATGGTCTGATTTGTGGTAGAATACTTCTCTGTAGTAAGTATATTTGCATTTCACAGAAACAAAAATAAAGTAACAGCCTGTTAACTTCTGAAAAATTCGAATGCAGGTTTACAGTCTTTACGATAAGGCCTCGTGCTATTTCCGTCAAATAAGTTTTCATGGTTACCGTTCTTTATAAACTTGGCGTTTAAAGAAATCGTACAACTGTGTTTTATCTTGTGTTTTTGCTGCTAAACTCAGACATATACTGTATTTTCGTATTCCGAATCTAATATTAATTTCAAATAGACGTTGTAACAAATATTTCACCCTTATTTATTCGATTTCTAACAATAATCAACATTTCTGGAACTTCACAGAAAGTTCAGAAGGAGAAGGGTTTGTCGATTTCGATATACTAGCTATTTAAGCATTGTAACTTACTGTCTATACAAGGATGGGTTTAACGCGATTCCTTACTAAACTTTTGTGTTGCCACGAATTACAGTATACTCATTTTAGATAAACATTAATTAATACATTTAGTTCACAATCGCTTCAAGGAGAGTAGTTGTGCAGTGATGTGAAAAATACCGTAATTGTGTCTTTTACAAAGTAATTCAAAATCCTACTGAAATATTTTTACGACTGAAGTCCACCATGGTCGCTTGTCAATATTTTACCATGGACTAAATAGATCATAATTATATTTCATTATCCTGACCTCACAACAGTTGTAATGTCTCAGTTAGACCACACTTGGTCTGGTGTTTGTAGATAAGTTCCCAATTTTGAAATAAGGCAAATATGCTGGAATTTAGGGCAGTCAATATTTGGAGTACTATGGTACTCAGGTGTGCGCCCTTTGTATATATTCTATGGCAAATATTTTAAACATCGACATCCTTTAAATATTAAGTCTATTACTTTTTTCATCTTTCTATAGACGGGAAACCCAGAGATGACTTAAATCTACATATACGCTAAATTTGAATAGACACTATTCATTTCTAAACACGCAAAACAAAAGGAAGGGATTTATACAGACAGTATCAACGTGTTATTCGTTCAGTGACCGAAACAATTTTGAACTATAAATCTATACACTATAATAATATTGTCTACGTCCATAATGTCTTTAACACAACAGTCCGAGGTAACAAACTTGTTGCCCAAACATCTTGTACCGTTGAGTGTTGATTTGCACACATACTGTAGGTGAGGTGTGTTTTTAAACAGTTTGGAAGACAAATACACCACAAAGTGAGCGAGACATTCTTTAAAACGTACGAACATGTATAGGTTATACTGTACACTAAAAATAGTGCGAAATGACAACAGGACGTTTCGCACATTCAAAGTGCAAAACAATCGAATATATTTTAAAATATATAGTTGTGCTTAGAACCTATACTCAAAACCTAATAGGTCATGACAATATGAAAACAAAACATAAGCATGAAGTATTGAACAAGCCTTCTACTATTTCTTATAAACATAAGAAGCCAATACGTATTTCTAAATTGGTTCTTCTTAAAGAGGGCATAAGCGACCCTGTACTAATAATATCAGCACGAGAGGCTAGAGAACCAGGCAAGCGGTTGCCTAGAGACTGAGTTTTGAGAATGTTGTGTAAAACCTACAGTATGCGGCTTTCTAATAATGATTTTCCTTAAGGCTACTGAAACTGCTCACGTAGTCATGTATATACTGTACACAGAACATAAACAGCGATGAGACCCGGTGCAGAATTATCAAATTATTCCTAGTTATTTTTTAGCGCGTTTATGTCGTAAATCCAAGACAGCGACATCCACGAATACACAACCTGAGGATAAATTCATACACGTTTTTATTTTCAGAGTTGTGTGCGTGTGTGTGTGTGAGAGAGAGAGTGGGGGCTTCAATAAAAATCCAAGCATTGAAAGGATCACTCACCATACATATCCTAGCTGAAGGAAAGTAGGCTACTGGCATGTTACAAATGCCTCCTTCTTCTCCCCCAGAAGAGCCCTTTCCTTCTAGAGCCGTGATGGCCGTGTCAGCCCGTGCCTCTTACAATCATAACGCTATTTTATTTTCTATTTTCTGTCTTCAGACTATGAAAGTGGAACGGACATGCCTCGCAGGCGCCCGAAAGTCACATGCAGATCACAGTACGTATCTCGTAGTGAGCTCTTGAGTTTAGAGTTGCCCCCGGCGGCTCAAGTATTAGTTTATCTTGGCATGGGTTTGCTGGGTTACCTTTTTATCATTGCAAATAATTGGTTCCCATACTTCAATGTGTGAACCACCGGGTTATCATTAACTAAATATAGAGCAGTCCGGTTGTCACGGAGGTGTCTGAGCAATCATTTGTCATGTTTTGAGCCGCAATAAAAATAAGCAGGACTAGTCCACTATAGAGAATACAGGAAAGAGAAACCTAAGAAGAAACTGAATTTCTTTTGAGCATAAATATACTTCGTTTACGCGTGCATACGCCTGTACATAATATATATAGACTGAGAATATATATTATAATTAATTATCAAACTCGCTCTACATGTGTTCTTATCAGTCACCTCTATGGCATTTCCTTTTAAATTCTCAAGAAGGAATTAAATACTCCTGCCATATAGATGTGGATGTTATTTCTGTTTCACTCAACCATTACAAACGGGCCAGTTGCGTGATCCGTGACGTTCATGCGTTCTATAGGCGGGAGGATAGTGAGATACCAGATATTACGCCGGACAATTCTTATTTTATTGGCATGTAGCTGAAAATAAAGAGCAATATTTAACATCATGACTGAATAGGTTTAACGGTGGGCTCTGGTATTTTTCTGACCCATTCCCCCAGCACGAACAGTCCAGTAGCTGATGCACTCTTTCGATAAATACTGCATGCAAAGAGAGAAGCTTCGCACTTTACACTGCAAATATCACTGTACATCACGTCTCGTCAAAGGTAAGAAGTTTTCCTCTGTCATTAAGAAAACCGTGACATTCAGAGGCGTTTACAGCACCGCGTGAGTCGCAACTCTTTCGCATTGCAATTACGTCAGGACGTGCAATTTCCTCGTCTTAAAAGGTTGCAATGCTCTGATGCGGGTTGCAGAAATGCAGCACAAATGAAATTCTTGATAGCAGAGCTTTAAAACAAGTGCAGTCGCTAGCTGCATGAGAGTGGCAAAGACGCCCTCGGAGAAAGCAGCCTTTTCAGCTGGCACGTTTCGTCGTGCGGTATGGTCGTGTTTTGTCTTAAAGCACAGCAACACAAAAACAGGTTGGAGCTATTATTTCCATATGCGGAAATAAAAATGCTATTATAGTTCAGCTTGTTCTGAACAAAGAATCGTCAGACTAATTTTATTTAAAATTCTTTGTAAAGACTGATAATATTCATTGTACGCCAATACAGCAAAAAAAAGTGTATTTCAAACATCCATTGTTTTCGCACAGTGGTAGAAAGCTTGTGTGCAGATGTAACAATTGGTGACAGTACAGACACAGCATTCGTGAGCACAACGGCTGTTAGCGGTTTAAACCTTAACGTCAGAAAACACCTTAAAATGACTCATTGCACAGAACCAGATTATAATGTTGGCTTCAAAAACTTTAGAACATAGTTTAAGAGAATGTGTCCGAATCGAAAAATTACTGGCTCAACAAGCCACTTTTTCAGAAAGGGAGCAGGGATATTTTAATCCTAGCAGTGTGGATGTGTGATGTAACTGGCTGTAATGCAGCCTGATGTTAACGGTCACTGTTCGTCACAGAGGTAGGGAAGCTCAAACAATAAAGTCACACTTTCGTGTAACTTTTTATAAAGGCGTTTTATGAAGTCAAAGGCCTTAGTATAGGGTCTGGGATGATGCAAACCATGTCATTTATGCTCTGTCTTATCAAAAATACATCCCCAATCTGTTTCTCTTCACCCAGCAGAATGAGACAGCTCGGCTGTTTACCTCGCTTTGACCTATTCAACTTTACCCTCTAAATAATACATTTACAGACAACGGAGTAAGGGCACATCAAGATAAAACAAATCCTGCTCCTTCACTGACGGCTTGATTATTTTAATATAGAAAAGACTCGAGCTTTGTATATATTGTACCATTCACATGTAAAGGCCATAGAACATTCCCAAGCAATGGTGTGGGAGGAAATATCTTTGATCTTTCCGTTTGTTTTTTCGCGTTTTTCTTTTTCACTTGTCCTTCAGAGCATAGACTTGTTTCGTTTTCCTCCGAGTTCCAGCGACCCCTCTCTACCCTTACCGTCTCGCCTATGTGGCGTAATTTACAACGAACCCGTCAGATTTTACGAGACCAAAACATCACTGTCTTTCGGCTCGGAATACAAGAAAAAATCGCAAACAACAAAATGCCGCAGAACCTTCGTCGGTATCTTGTGAAACCACCGCGAAGGTTACCCAGTCAACGAATCTGTTCTGGTCTCTCTCTCTTTTTTTTTGTACTGTGCGTTTTTAAAAACCATCTCCTTATGACAATATGGAAATAGCAGACGAAGACGCCGGCGGATCTCGGGGTTAATTTTCTCCTGCAAACGCTTGCTCGCACTGTCTGCATGAAAGACAGGAGGAGAGAGACTGGAAGGAAGGCAGGGGGGTTAAGGGGGAAAGTCGGGAGGGGGGCGGGGGGGGGGGGTAGGGGTAGGGAGCTGAGATGCGAGAGAAAGCTTTGGAGTGGATCACTGCTGGTTGGACACAGGCTCTCGGCACTTCGCGAGCGCCCAGAGCAACCCCCACGTCATTCCACTCTGATCTCGGTCTCTGCTGCTTGCGAGCGTCTCGTACCGATTGACAGTGTGAGCGGAGAGGGGAGAGAGAGGGGGAGAATGGGAGTGTGTGTCTGAGGGAGAGGGAGACAGACCTGCTCTTCTGAGGGAAAGTCGTTCCTGCTACGGTCAGCGCAGTCTCCCAGGCACCGCTTTTGGGAAAAGTTAGCGGCTCCCTAGAATAAAGCAAATGATATGCCGCGCTATTGCTAGAAAAGCAAAATCTTTTTTTTTTAAAAAACCTCGACATCTGACAACCTGGAAGTGTCTGGAGAGGAACAGATTTGTGGATCTAATTGGGTAGATCTGCGGGGTTTTTTTACGTCTGGAATATGTGTTAATATTAGGTGGGAACCGACAAAACAAGGGACACAAGTTTCGCCTCTACGGATTTATACCGCTGATCAGCTCGTCTCTTCCCAAAAGGTAAAAGCCTTACCAGTGGTGCCCGTGTGTCGTAGTATTGTGGCTCACGCTGTCGCGATCAGTGAAAGTGGCTCATTCGGGTCATTGTTGTTGCGATCCTCGCTTACTGAGCGCAAGGCCTAGTACTGAGCGCTGCACAACCTCCGCCTGGGCTTCACAAGGTCTTATACATCGAGTCAATGTTTCAGCAAACATCATGTATGCATGATCATTTCCGTAACTTCTTTTTTGTTAAAGACAGTTACAAAGCCATATATATATATAAGGGTTCGCGGTTATTATCGCTACGATAATGCTACCGTCATTGAAAACGTCTACATGAAAACATTAGTCAGCTGCTTTATAAAACTGGTAATTGAAGGGACTTGACAATTTATTATAAAGTCACAGCTAAACAAAAAAAGTTTAATTTTCTTCATTGCGTGACTGACCATACAACAAGTTAAACAACAACAAAGTCTCTCATCCAGTAACATGCAAAAACTATTAAAAGCTTCGATTTTAACGCATATCCTCTAGATTTACTTTTAAAGTATACAGTGATTCTGATCGGATAACTATATATCTTGCTAGATACATTGCAAGCAAAAATACATTATCAAATGGTTATTAAAATTATATGTACTGATTACTGCTGAATCGTGTTCTTTAGAGAGGTATTAAAATACTCTAAAATGTCCATTGTACGGTCTCAGTTCATTCAAGAATCTATTAGTAGACCAATAAATGAAATCTTATTTTACATGAATAAGTCATAAGTGTACAAATAGAGTTATTCTTAAAGTAAAACATCGTGAATTAGAATTTCTAAATAAGTAAAAACAGATATTCCTGCAAATACCTAAACCTAAACACTGAGCTAAAAACACTGTGAGAAGTTGTTGAATAGTCTGTGATATATAATATTTTAAATATGTTTTAGTTTCTTTCAGCTGACATAATAGCTGATGGAATATGATGCAGTCATATTTTTAGCTGCGTGTTATAAAGTTGTAGATTTAATTTTCTGAAGCGATATTTTGAAGATTATGCTCGTTTGTAAGCAAAAACTTACGATTCATTAACTTCGTCAGTAAGTAGCAGAAAAGAAAAGTCCAGTATTATACTTGACTTAATGCTTAAGATTAAACTGTTGGATGAGGAATGCAATTAATAATACAAAATGTATATTATATACGTATATTATATTAGTTACTAAATGACTGTATAAAAGCTATCATATTTTGGAATGAAGTGTAGAATATATTTTTAAATATTAGTTTTTATCATTTAAGTATTATACAAAGTTGTGACAAAGGCAGTTTTGTGAGAGACATCATCTTGTACGACTAAAGAGGTACAATAGCGTGGTCTATGACAGTGAATTACACACTTTTTTGAACCAGGGACTAAACTATATTATCAAAGAAAGTCATTATATAATATGGAAGAAATTAAAATATGATTTGACAGTACATTAAAGGCCACGGGGATTTAAAATACATTTATCCAAACTGATCTAATGAAAACCAGCAACGAGGTGTCTGCAAAAAATACAAAAGCAATGAAACTGATATAATCAAGTGCCATGTACATATTTAATCATCCTGAATACGAAGTTCATGAAATAATACATTCATATCAACCAAGGTTAGTCAAGGCCACTCACTCACAATGTTAAGTAATTGATGTGAACACTTCTTTTGAAGAAAAAGAAAATGAATAAAACATGTATTTTGTATTTTCATACATGTTGTTTTTGCTCTATGGGATTTGTAACACTCGTCGATGTTGAATGCAAGGGACTGTTTTCTTACCTCACTTATTAGGTAGGCCTCAACCGAAGCCCACAAGAATCAGAGTAAATATCTTTAGGATTAGACAGACAGTGACCCTGTCAAGAAGATACTTCGTCTCCTTTAAGACAAATCTATCATTTATTAAACCGACGTGAATTGAAATGTGTCAATTTTATGTGGCCTTTTTTTGTCCGTTAATCCCGGGGAAGTTCTTGCGTTGCTTTTGGTTAAGATCGTGTGGTATTCCACTTGACTGCGCGAATTTGATTTTGGTTTCTTTGTTTTTTTATTATTATTTTTTATGGGGGGCGGTCAAACAGTTGGAGGCTCAGCTGAAGGCGTGCCTGACATGGCGGATACAGAGGAAGGCTTCGGGCTTCCCAATACACCTGGGGACTCTGACTCGAAGGACTTGCAAGATGACAACAAGCGGGAAAACCAAACAGGAGCTTCGAGCAAATCTCCATCACCACAGACAACATACACTCAACAGGTTAGAACCAGAATGTCTGAGACATATATCAATGTGGAGGTGGAGTGTTAGTTTCTCAACAGAAAGCTGACTGGACGTTGTAAGTCAGAGCCTGATTATATGTAGGCAACATTTAATAATAATCGCTTCTCCGGTAGGACTAGTATTGTAGAAATCCACGAGCCTTAAAACGTATCTCGTCATTTAACCTTCTTTGAGATGTTCAATTTCGTCTTTTTTTAAAGACATATCCCTCTCCAACAAATATACTATATTGCTGTAGGCCTATACTCTTTTTCGAACTAACAATCCACATCTAAAAGCACACCGCTGTTTGTTAGCGCTTTTAAAGTACTCTTTGCTACATTTGTTATTAGCATAAAAAAGCTTGGCGTTTCTTAGCCAAACTGCAATACTTTCCCAATCGTCCCTGGAGCAGTGTGAAAATGTACTGTACGCTACACATTCTTAGCTTGTATATAAATGTATGTTGAACTCACATAACGTGTTCATAACAATAAAATTCGTGTGCATGGCAGAGTAAAAGCGTACACATTCTTTCAAATATTCTGTTGTGTGGTGGAAGTAAGAGAGCTTCATATGATGCGGCAGAGTACATACTGTGCAGTTTACGTGGACGTGAGAAATAAAATAAAAAAGAGATTAAACATTTTAGAAGTAACTTGGGCAGCTTTGATAACTACCGTTATTCTTCTAAATAATGCGTATCTCCTAGTCTATTGAGAAGTACAGGCAAACAGAAATGTCCCCATGCTTTTGAGAAAGATAATATATTGTGAACCGTGTCATAATTCAGGAATGTATAGGGAGCAGCGGGCAGGACTTTGTTTAAGTTAGTGAAAGCTTATGTCCCGAAGTAGATAATATACAGAATGGACTGTTTCAAGCTCTTCTTCTTTGGTCTGATATAGCAACTTGCTTACACCGTCTATTTTCACCTATTTGTCCAAGTGTTTTCTGTTATTATTGGCTGGAGCAGTGTCTAACGTTTTAGTAACAGTAGAATTGGTAGGCTACAGACTATACATTGGTAATAACATATGTTATTTAAAAAATACTTTAAAAAAGTTTTAAGTGGCGGGCTATCGTATCTTAAAAAAACGGCTTACAGTGTATATTTTTGTCAACTGTAAACAGAAAGGTGCCACCCGATTAACTATGGTACAGACGTACCCCACCCCCACAACGAAAACATTGTACAAAAAATAAAAAGACACAAAGCAAAACATCGTGAAAGGTAGCACATCGAATTATTATTTAAAATACGAAAAACGTTAACAAGTGTTTTGCAGTTGCAGTTTCCTACGAATATCAGCATTAGTGAAACAAAGCTTGGATTTTCTATAGCTAAAATTTCTTCTTTCTTTTCACTTGCTGTTTTTTCTGTGTAAGATACTTTTAAAACCACACCGATATACAGTTTTAGAACATAAAAATCATTGTTATTTAGTACTACTTTCCCGTGAGAAGGTTTTAATGCACACCAGTCAACGTTTTAGTGAATGAAACGTTCCAAAAATGTCGATTTTTAACTTGTTGAATGTGGTTCGTCATATATAATATTCAAGTTTACCCCCAAACCCCTCAGGTTTGGACATGGATTAAGCTTTTAACAACGTTTTTTTTATGTACTATAAACTCAGCTGCTGTTATGAATGACAATTCGGTTTACGCCAAAATAATATAAAATAAAACGGCATTGGACTTTTTTTATTTGTATTTGGGGTCCTTATTACAGAATGAAGTTCAGTACAATGAGATTCTCTCCACGTTTAAAAACATGCAGGACTGAAACACTGCACTTATCTGATGTAGGTCATTGAATTCCACTATTATGCGGCGGCGAACAAGAAACCTCTGAAATATCCCATACAATAATTGCTATTCAATCACTTTCCTTCGCTACATTTAAGATGCACATGTGACAAAAGAGTGTTATCAATACAAACCGGGCGGTAAACAGTGGCGCAGTCCTTCAATTTCCACAATTATGCAGTACCTTACACTGATGACAATTCTTAGCAACAAGTGCAAAATCACAAAAACACTCGAAGTTTGAATCGTATTTTTGGAAACCTGAATCCAGATCTAGATTACAGTAAACATATGTGTAATACCCATGTTTAACCCGTTAATGAGAAACTTTTTCTTGTTTTTTTTTAAACTATTTATTAAATTGGATGTTCGACAGGGGATTACTAAAACCTAATCGTTATAAATGTATGTACGACTTGTCCCTCCACGATGTCCATGATGTCTAGGAGTATTTCTCATATATCATTTCACTAAAACAAAAACGTTTTTTTTTCAACAGGGGATGGAAGGCATCAAAGTTTACTTACATGAACGAGAACTCTGGACAAAGTTTCATGAAGTTGGAACAGAGATGATTATAACCAAGGCAGGGAGGTAAGGCTCGCTTTTAATCTTATATTATAATCAGTTGTATAGGTTTCTTTACCTTTTTATTTTCTGTACTGAATATTAGTATCGGAGTGTTTGTACAACAGAATTACGCACCCTATGGAGAATTTAGAATTTCAACTATTTTTGACCTGTCCTATTAAAACAACTTAAATATTTATTAAAAGTAAAACGCATTTGCTTAAAATTGATTTGTATATATGAAATGTGTCTTGTGCAAACGTAGCTTCATTCGTTACGTTTTCCATAACATTATAACAATAATGCATCAAATGTTTTTTATTCATTAAAGCGGATAAAATGATATAGTTAATCAACTAGTTACTGATCAGTTTCCTATAAACCGTTGTATAAATAATTATTTGTCTGAAATGGCGATATTAAAAAGTATACAGTTAGTATTCTTACAACATACACAACTTTGTTTAGCTTGGCAACACAGTAATGGAACACACAGTAAGCTACTATTGTTGAAATGCACTTGTCATTTATTCATGCAAGACGCTTGTCACTATACAGTGGTACGGCATTATGAATATTATTGATACTCTCACTATTAGAATTGTAAGTATAACCTGCCAACTCCTTTTTAACTGAAAACAACATATTCTTAAAATAATAGGACTTGAGTGTGGGGGAAATGAAGTAACTAGTCTTATTTACCTTGTTTTGTTGAGTTTAAGAAAGTTATTAAAGGTTTGCAAAATGTCCATACTATGGATATATTATCTTAAATATTGCTGTGGGGGTATTTTAAAAGTTCCAGAGGAGTGTAGTTTCTATTTTATATACTGCCTTTATTAATTTAACATATATTTTGATTAGGCGAAGGCCTATCTGATTGACGGTCCTATTCCCTCTCCAACTCTACTTTCTTTTATCGTTTTTCAATATTATTTTTCCTCAGTCCTGTACAGAATCATACAATGGGCGCTTTATGTTCATTGGAGTTTGATTTTTCTCCTTTCAGTCTAATCACGCAATAAAGTTGAGTTGTCGTACCCTACCCCCACAGCCACCTCCTCCCAGTTTGAGCAAGAGAGGAGCCCGGCGGCACTGCCACCTGGTCAGCGTTAGGTTGTAGCAACTAAACCCCCAGCCAAGCACTGGGCCCGTAGGTTTGCAAGCTCGGAGCCTCTCTGCTTTTGAAGTCGGTCTGATATGAGGACTTGGCAAAAGTTTCTTAAATAAAAAAGCGCCTTTCCGCCTCAACTGCCAGATTCTATGGTGGTTAGAGAAACATTAGTCAATGTTACATAAATGTGAAGAGGAGGGGTCTGCACTAACCGAGTGTAATTCTTTAATAATAGAAACCATATTTGACCTAGTACTCCATTTTATTTTGCTTTTGCTCATATTAGATGGGATTTTCCTAGTTTGTATTATATATAAAAATGTAACGGAAACTTCCACGGACAGAGTTAAGCCAACCAGGCACGAAAAACAAGCTTACAGTGAAGGAGCAAATGCTAAATCTAAACTTAAAAAAATTAGAAAAAGCAGTGCAGTTGCTCTTCTCCGATCAATAAGATTAGCTTTGTTGTGATCGTCATTAACATTTAGACGACGGTATTTTATTTTAACAAAAAGCTAAATTAATCTGGAAACTACGAGGAAACGTTTTGCCTCGTTTTGGTTTTTAGTAGCATATACTGTTGGTCCACTCTACAGGAAACCGCATTTTTTGTTTATTCTGTATAAACACGAATATTTAAAAAGGTTAACTGTTTAGCAAACTCAATAGCTGAAAATAGGATACAATAAAATTCATGCAATTCCTCATAATGAAACAGGGTTCATTCAGAGGGAATCTCTGCTTAGGGTCAAATGTTCGGTATGCAATTCTTCCGTGTAGCCACGAATTGTAAATGATTTTGGAGATTTTGATGTTTCTCTTTTATTTAACCTTCTTATAAACATATTACAGAAGAATGTACACCAATATGTGAAAACTGAACAGTTGGGGCTCTTCAACTTTTGTCTAGACCATTATTCAATGGCCTCCGTGACCTGAGCTCAATGCGTGTGTAACAGAATCCGATTGTGAATTTGAAATTCATTAATTTTAGTCGTTGTCGGCAATAGCTGACAATCGGAACGTATTGATATGAATGCACTACATGTTTTTACTAAGCATGAATGTGGCTTCTAAAGAACGTCTAGGCTCAAATCCTTCAAGGAGGCCACTAGAGTCAGTTCTTACGCTGTTAAAAAAAACATCTGTCGAGAAATTTGTAATACCACGTGACATCCCTTTTATTATTTATTTTTTATAGGCGCATGTTTCCAAGCTACAAAGTGAAGGTAACTGGATTGAATCCAAAAACGAAATATATTCTCTTGATGGATATAGTACCAGCAGACGACCACCGCTACAAATTCGCTGATAACAAATGGTATGTAAAAGTACATAAGAAATTCGTAGTTAAATGTGCAATATAACCCGATTACTTCTCTCCGATTCTCTCATCTATGTTGCAGTTTTTGATAACGATTGTTGTGCAGACCAGTAGGAATAATTTAGAGCTTATGCACCAGGTATTGCGCGAAAGAAGGAAATACTATGTTTCAGTGTTTGCGTCCATCATTTTATCAGTTTTGATTAGATGGATGAACATTTTAACCTTTAAAAATTTCACTTTAGTTCTTAAATAACAAACAAGGCCCAAGAAAATCTTGCCTAATACTTTTATAAACATATTATAAAATACACATAATATGCTTCATATAGCCTTTTTCTGTTTAAAATGACCATAAAAATAAGTTCAATAGTTTTGAAACCAATACCCAGAAAGTCATTTTAACTTCTCTCCTTTCACAAGCCACAAATGTTTTTTTTTTTAATAAACACCAATCGCCAGAATAACCCAAACTACGAAAAACGATATTTGTTCCAGACGTTATACATATTTTAATACTTATTTGGAAGGTAGTGAAAATAACCAACATAAAATAATCGCTTTTTGTATCCCTGTCATTATGAAGAACCTTTTTATATTTTTTTTTGTCAGGTTTTGAACAGAAAGGGTTCACCCTATCTGGAGGGGAATACGGGAACAATTTTACTTTTATTAAAAGAAGATTTGTAATTCAGTGTTTCTGTTTCACCATCACTGAAAATCGTAACCCGGCGACTTGAAGTGGTCCCCCAAACTTTAACAGGCGGATTGTAGTGAGAGCAAGTAGGTCTTCCTGCTCCGCAACGGGCTGGCGACGTACTGTAGTCAGACCGCGCGCTAAGGCTGCGTAAGGTCTCCGGGCTGCCACGACTTGACTGGAATAATCGACTTTTTCATGATACTTGGATATTCGTTTTTCTGTATGTGCTGTTATGCTGTAAATATTGCATAGCATCTTCTGTTGCTGCGTGGAAGCACAGTTCCGCTGTGATAGCGGCAACAGCAGTTTTATAGCCTTTGAACTTGTGATTCCTAGGCGCCATTTTAAATATTCGTCAACACACGGTTCTTCTTGGACTGCGTTGGTATTATGTATTTTATTCAAGTCAGAAGAGAGACAGACCCATAGCGAAGTAGCGATGCACAGATACAGGCAGCACAAATATGCATAACTCTGAGGATTGCGTCACGATGAACATTATTAACGTTGTAATTAATCACATGGCACCATACGAACGTCTTTATTCTGTCAGCAACTGCGTTAGGTTAAACGAATGAAGTAACTACATATAATAGGATAAATATATATATATAGATGGTTCTACATATAGTATTCCAAGTATTTAAAAAGCGATTAATCATTTAATTACTGTTGCTATTGTTTTGGCAACAGCAGCAGTTGCAGTGGTACCACAGCCTGGTCCTAAAACAGCGTAATTTAAAATGTAACGAGAAGATCCACGTTCGGAAAATAATAGTACATGTCCCATTTAGGGACGTACTTGTCAAGGCAGATTAAAAGGTATCAAGAATGAAGGTTTTGGTTAATTCTTGGTCAAATGCGGCGTGACAGAAGAACAGGAAAACGAGAATCCTCATTATCCTCTTTGAAGACCCTCTCCAGCGCCATCAGCCAATTATAATTAATGAATGAAAAAAAAACAGTCCCACCCCTTCGAAACTGCTCTTTCTAACTTGCGGTATGAACTGCTAGGCACTGCAGACTGAGCTCGACTTTCAAAGCCGCACTTTATTTGAAGTCGTATAAGCGTCTTACGTATTCGCGATTCCACTCAAGTCTGTTGGTGTTATCCAGTATTATAAATTATCATCATCTTAGCAAATTTTGAGAGAACAACTGACGCTTACAAAGCCAGTCAGGATATGAATGCTGGGAATATACAAAAGACGTTTAAAAGGAAACAGCAAACACGCCAATAGATTGTGTGGTGGGTAGTAGCGGATTATAGGATTTTCTTCAATGGTTAATAAAAATGCAATTTCTATAATGTTGGTTTAAAGTAATCAGTCTTTTGACATTACTACATTTGTTTAATCGCATGAACGCCCCAAATTATATACCTGCTAAAGGACTGCAAACATTTTCTTCGACGGCTCACGAGGAAGTAATCTTTATATAGTCATGCATGAGTCTGATCATTTTGTACAAACCGCTATTTTAGAAGGAATGTCTTTTTTACAGACTGGTTCACTATCAGCGGTACCCACATCTCCTCTTTCACCTAACCATGCATCAATTATGTATTTATTACCAAATTAATTATTTATTTATTTATTTATAAACTGAAATATGGGACCCTGTTCCAACAAGTCACCAACAAGCCTGGTTAATAATTCATGTTCATGGGCGTTGAGTTGAATGAAGAGATAAGAAATGCTTTCAGTAGCAGAAGATGCATTTAGTATAATCCTTCCTCTACATTTCTCTTACTCCTTACATTCGACTTTATAATGTTAAAAAATAAATTGCTTCTGCGCTATCACTTCAATAAGTGTATATTCCTATAACTGATCCTGTTACTCATTGGCTGTAGTTTTGGGTGCCTGGATTATTCCCAAATCTATTTCCAGTCTAAAGACCATGGAAAGTTAGGGAATTGCAATTATTCGTCCTAAGGGCAACTGTTTCTAGTAAAATTTAAAAGGACATGCATTGTTTTCTGAATTAATTCTACAATTTTAATTTGATTTAATAGTTTCTTAATCCAACGTTTTCTTGTTATTTGGGCATCAAAGTCCTACACCACAGTTATTTCTTAAAAGCATATTACTGAATCCGTTACAAAAATGGAGTCTATTCAATAAACATGATTTGTGTGCGTAAGTCTAGACTTTTTAAGTCTTATCTAGCAATTCCTTTCATTTCCAGAGACATTTTAAAAATGTTCTTTAAGAAAATACTCAAGTAGTCTACGGTTCGTAACAGATACCTTCAGGGTTTCAAGCGGACCAATTTGATCACTAATAAGATACTATTTTAGAATTCATATTAGGATGCCTACAAGCTGTAGTTTTCTTGATATAAACTAAGATACAAGACCCAAAACATACTCCAAAGTTGTTTTAATCTTTACAATTACTTCATTACATAGGTCTGAGATATTGGTTACAAAATAGATTTTGATGTAAAATTAGCAAGTTATCCTACAGTATGTAATAAGTTGGGTTGATTTCAGGATTTGCGGAGTATAAAGGTTTAGATATTTGCTGTTTTGCTATTTGCTTTTTGCATTTCTTTCGTGAAAATATACCAATGAGGATCCAGCGTTATTGCAACCAGCGTCCTGTTAAAAACGACCTAATTTGTATAAAAGGAAAAAATAATATTAAAAGATTTAAAGAGAAAATGAATTTAAGATTGTCTCGATGAAATCTTCGTGCGGTCACTTACTTCCCTGTCAAAACGCATTTCGCTACGTTAAACAGTTTGAACTGAAATCTAATTCTGAATATGCTATAGCGCCGGTTAAAAATAGGTGTTTCTGTTGAAAATTCTGTTTTCAAATCACTAGGATTTCTGACGTTGTAATGAAATAAGAGGTTACGGTTTAATTGTATTCTTTATAACTAGTATTAATAATCGAACGGAGAAGGGTTTTTTATTCTTGGTTAAAGAAGTTTTTTAAACAGCGTATGCCAGCGTTTTAAGGTGAGAATACCCCTATAGAATAAAATGTCACCCAAAGCCCGGTGGGGAGTATTGCTTGCAATGAGGCGCAAAAACTTTGGGCAGATTGTTCTAAAGTGTCTGCTTTGATATTTTCCCAAAGCATTTTTTCCCTAAGAACACGGACCAGGAAAACTTTGAAACAGGGTTAACTTGATTTGTAGTTGCGTACATCTAGAACCAGTGTTTACTGATCACATTTAAGGGTTTTTCGCACAGAAATAAGGTTCCTATAAAAACAAAAAAGTCGTTTTGGTTTGGCCTACCGGCTGTGTGGACTGTCCCATCCAGCACTTATCAGACTGCACTGCGCGTTTTGTATTAGAAGATTAAAAAATTCTAAAATGACCAAAAAATAATGTGCAAGAATGAACTTTGACATTATTTGGGGGTTTTTATCCCGTGAATAAAAAAAACCCCATAAAAAACAGCGACACTTTAAAGTCAGCCAGCTGGACCTATTCCTGCCTTTAATCCCCAAAAGATATCAACTAAGCATTACGCTTCGAGCCGATTTGTCTCATTTCCTTGATTTTGTTTTTCGAACAGATAACATGCCCTACCAAAGTCTAACCGCTTAGAAATCCGAGAGAAAGAAACAGAGATAAAACACTCTTGATCCATGCAGGTGAGCGGTCGGTGGTGTGTAACGCTGTGAATGTGGTGTGTGACCCAGGTCTGTGACTGGGAAAGCAGAACCCGCTATGCCCGGAAGGCTCTACGTTCACCCCGACTCGCCAGCTACAGGGGCGCATTGGATGAGGCAACTCGTGTCCTTCCAGAAGCTGAAGTTAACGAACAACCACCTCGATCCATTCGGACATGTAAGATGAATGTGTTTGTCTTTGGTGCCTTTTTGATCTTTCGGTTCATTTCGCTACAGGTCTGATGTCATGATGTTTTGAGACTTCACACACTAGAAAACAACGCAGTTTGTGATCAAGCATAAATAATACAAAACACGTAGCGTTTCATTAATACGTCCTCTTAAGTTCTGATGTTCAGTAGTATTGCGACAGAAATCACAATAAAGTGAGTTTTTAGTCCTTGCTGCTATTATTAGTATTAACACATCAATATTAATATAGCCAACAAACGTTACAGTGATCCTCTTTTCAAAAATAGTTGTTTTCAAAAGCAAGAATCGGGAAATATAATATCATATTTGAGGTGAAAATAGCGTTTCCCTTTAAACTGTCAAATTATATCCAAAGCCATTTCTTAGTTCACTAGAAGCGAGAAATGAAAAAGATTAATAATACAATTTTA
Organism: Lepisosteus oculatus; assembly: GCF_040954835.1. Classification (NCBI taxonomy): domain Eukaryota; kingdom Metazoa; phylum Chordata; class Actinopteri; order Semionotiformes; family Lepisosteidae; genus Lepisosteus; species Lepisosteus oculatus. The sequence continues at coordinate 11,066,621 of NC_090717.1, forward strand.
TACGTCAACAAATATTTTTTTCAAAGAAGGATAAATAAAAACTTTCACACACATAGTTATTATATGAAATCAAAGCAGAGTTTTAGTTTTTGAAGAAATAATGAGACAAAAACTCTAAAATACGACAATTTTGCAATTCAAAATTGAAATTGATTATACATCTCTTTAAAGGGACACAGCGATTTTCATTACATATATCATTCAATTGAAACGTTGGTATAAGTAGTTAATATGTTTACTGTATTGTATTTTATCTGTATAGCTTTTCCACTATAAACTTTTGTTAAGTTTCAATTGTAATTTACACGTTTTTTCATCCAACATTACCGAAGCTAGGTAAAAACAAATTAAATATAAATATTAGAAAATATGAAACATAAATATTAGTAAATGGTTTATCGAAATTGTTTTAACTCATAGTTTTAGAAAATGACATTAGGATACAGTTTCAGCTAGACTTAAATAATTAAGGCTAGTCCATTAGATATAACCTAAAAGGTTAACATACTTACTTTATTTCAGGAAAATAATTTAAACGCCCGAATAGAATTCCTTAACCTGACTGTCGCGGAAAAGCAGTCTACAATTTAAAGGTGCGGTAAAAACTAACGCAGGCCACAGAATTTTCTTTGCAAGATTCATTTACAACTTGCATTTGGGGATATCGGCAAATATGTCAGACATCTTGGGCTTTTTAATATTAAAAACAGCAATAGAAATGATGATCAAATTGGTGCCATGTTGCAGTAGATTGTAGTGCAATAACAACAGATTTTTATGACACTAAAATGATTCTGTTGCCAATTAAATTCATTATCCAAAAGGTTTAGAATGATAGCAAATGCTTCTAAGTATATAGAACTTAAATATGCAACAGTATATAGCATTAAGAGGCTATGTTCAAATATAAATAAAACACAGAAAGCTAAACTCAAACCACCCTCATTACTTTTCTGGCAACTGAATCAACAGTTCGAACACAAACATCCCAAGAGCGACAATCAGAAAATGTCAGTGGAGACTTTTGGGTTGGATGTGAAAGTTTTGTCCTTTATTTTTTTTTCTTTCCAAACGAGGGCTACCAGTTGGTATAGATTACGCCGAAGTTTTGATATATCTTTCCCATACGTACAGTACGTTGTACCTCGGTAGATCTCTATCTGTTAACCTTCAGGATTATTTGAACCGTAGAAACAAACTTTGTAGTGAAAAAACTCCCCCTCTCATCACTTTGAGCATTTACATCTCGCCTACGTCCGTTTCATCAAACTCGCTTTCAGTCTTTGACTAAAATAGTTGCTTCCTTATTTCTTTCATTAAAAAAACTGCTAATGCTTAATATTTTCCAAAAAACTTATCCAAAGCAATTTATTGGTAATCTGTAGACGTGGCAGTGACAACTAAAATATCGTTGTGGTTAAACAGGTTTTAGTAATTTATCCATATATTATGTTAATCTAAACATGATATAGTACATATGGGATTAAAAATTACCACATATGTTTTTGTTTAACACTTTGTATAGTTAAGCCATGAATACTTTATTCAGACATTATACAAGGAGATTAAATATAGGCTCATGCAGTGCCTAATAAAAAGGTTTCGTTTGTGTTTTGCTTATGTATTTTACAGATTAATTATTTAGTTATTAGTTGCAGTTACATATTGATTATCCATGCTGGCATTATTGAGTACTGACACCATCAGTCGTAATAAGATAAAATTGAGGTGAACCATGGTCTTGCATAAAAGTGAAATTTCCAGCTTTTAGAGATAGGTATATGGAGTTTAGTCACCTGATCGTTTGCAATTAGTTAAAACTGTAATGGACAAACTTAAAAAATATAAGAGCACAGAGCATACACCAATGACAGAGATGTAACATGAGATATTCACTTTTATTCTGCTAAGAAACAGCTCTGTACCAAGTATGATTCCTGTTAAGAAATTTCTAACATAATGTACATAGTGTATTGCATTATTGATTATTGATTATGTACATCCTGCAGACCCCGGATCAGGACTCCTGTAGTTGTACGTCTCTGCTAAGATGTCCTTTGGTCTTAAAGAGCAGGTCCTTCTGGTTACATGTGGATAAGATCTCATGTTGTCAGTCCAGTGGCCATAATAACATACATAATGTATTTTACAATGAACTGGACAGTAAAATACAGTAAAGCAAATGTTTTGTTTACAAAGTCAAAAGAGTAAGGGTAAAGCTGCTTGAGTGTTTTATGGATAGATTTTAGAACTCGCATGCCACTTGCATTCTTCAAAACCCTGGAATATGAGCTATTTGTCTTCCCCACTTTGAATATTTTCAGCTTGTTACATTTATGTGCTAAACTCTGTGTTTTCACACCGTGTTTGATGACTGTTGACAGTAGTACTGTACCTGCCACTTTTGTTTTCAATCTATCGTAGTTCACTGTCTGTAGACATCAAAATACATGCTCTGCTTCAGGAGACTAGGCACAAGTGGGAACCAGTAATCATACATATTTATGAATACAGAACTTTGCTCAATAAGTACATCACACAGACGAAACATTGTGTTTCCTTTCTTCTCTTTTCAGCATGGAATAAACCTATTACTTGTTCCTTCAATACATGCCTGCTTACTATGAATGAGCTATGTTTTTATATAAGTTATCTCTTTACAGTTTTTTGCAGGTAATGTACTGTATATAAAGGTTTATTTAGGCTGTAGGTCTGTTTATTGATGTTTTTTAATTGGTCTTGTTTGTTGGACTGAATGTATTTTAGAAGCTTCAGAAATAAAGGTATGTGGTCTGAAAGAAACCATTAGATCAATAGTTTCCAACAGAACAAAAAGTGGATTTGTTCTCAGCACAACCTTTTTACAGAGCGAGTCTGTAAACACACACACTAGTGGCTTCCTCTATTAACCATGCTGGACTTGAATAGCATACTGAATTGAGTTATTTCTGTACATAGAACAGTTGCTGATGTATAATGGCTTTTGAAATAAATATTTTTATGCAGGCAAGGCCCAGGCACTGCAGACATTCTGAATTTGTTATTTTGCACTTGAAACGTGCAATTAAGCTTAAAAACACAGAGCATCTGGTTATGGAACTCCTAATGATCCAATTTAGAGCCATTTATTTTCATTTTGAGTCTATACTCTTAAGCCAAAGTACACTAAAAACACAAAACAGAGAGAGAAATCTATAATAATCGCGATAGTAAGACACTTTGGATAAAAGCGTCTGCCAAATGAACAAATTTAAATAAGTCTTTAGTTAAAACCTGGCTTTTACTCTGTGCATTATGGAACCATGTTAATTGAATAGTCATTGTTTTGGAACACAAAACAAGATAAGGAATGATATAATGTACAAAAAAAACACAATGACATTGTGAACCTGACATGAAGCATATAGGATTCAGATTTTCTGATGATTTTCAATAGTTCTTAATTGACACATAGGAGCAGAAGGAGCATAATGGAAATTGTAATGAAAATAAGCACACCTTAGTTAAAACATACTTTTCTACGTGTGGCTTGCACAATGTTGCAGCTATAACGTTTTCCAATCTACTACATCTTGTTTATAATAAAGTCTCTCTATTGTAATATTTACCATGATATATTGTATATATATATATTTGATTAAATACATTTGTTCTTACGTTTTCCTTTGTAATTGCATTTGAATAGAGATGTATTGTACTTGTGTAAGACATCTATATTTACATGAGGTTTTTAGACAATGGTAGATCACTTCATACAAATGTTAGATGTATTTAAAACAGTTTCTCAGTAGCTGACCTCAATGCATGTCCCATCTCTTGCCTATGGGAACCTGTGGGTATGAATGTAATCAGATGATGATAAAAGTACTGCAGTGAATGACAAAAACAGGGTATATCATGGGTCAAGGACTGAAGGAAAGGGAACCTGAAACATCCCCTCGCCTACTAAGTGGGTGGTCCAAGGACAGGACAGAAGCCCACTCTTGAGGCATGTGGAAAAATTTGGTTTGTGGCCTGCCATGTCTGTATCTACACAGTGAAGACACAGGAAATCAGTACATGCCTGTTTTGTGCGATGCCTGGAATTATTTTAACACTAAACTTTTCATGACTGGTATTCTATTATGATTCAAACATCGGTTTAACCTGTTTCTTAGATCTTTCAATGATCAATGGGGATCATTTAATGGGGGACTTAAAAACTAAACTGAAATTGTTATATTTTCTCATAATCTAACTTGTCTAGTGAATTCCCTACTGTTATAACTGGTGTATTTGAAACGCTACTTTACTACAAAAGATTGTAGCTAAATTAGCAATAACAATTTCCACAAGGTTATTTTATATTGCATGAACATGTATATATACACACACTAATTCACCCATGAAAGTGTTACTTAAGAATGATAAAGAACTGTTAGAAATGTGTTATTAGCAGTTAGCATCACAATTTTGCCTCATTACAGTATAGATACCTATAGTGCTTATCATTGGCAGCACAGCTAAGTCTTAATTACTTAATGCTGCATATAATGAGATAGACATGCACTTTCAGTAACTAACCGCGTGAGGCTCAAAATCTGTATATACTATCAATCAATTGGTATCTAATGAAGCTACAGCTGTAGTAGTCTCCACAGTGTCTGAGGACTATATAGGGAGCAAGGCATCTCATTAAAACTGGATGAATGTGCAGTCAGTACTATTCCTACAGGGCCACATACTGGCCAAGAAAAACAAATACAGCACTGCACCAACAGAAAGAGTTTCAGCTTGCCGACTTCTTGCAAGTCAGCTCATAGTCTGCAATCAAATCCCAAACTCTCTAATTAAACACGAATAGATACTTTAACATTTATAGTCCTCTTAAGCACAGTTTAAAAGTAGAGGCACCATTTTGTTTCAGTAGCTAAACTGATATAAAGATCACATCCTGTCATTTAATAAATTCCTATACCAAATAGCTCCTATTGTGAAGTTCTAGTACCATTTGCACTTAAAATACATAAAGAAATAAACAGTATAGTCAGTATAGTATAGTATCAGTCAATTAAATTTTACTATCACTACTTTCAAGAATTTTTTTTATATGAAGTTATTTACTTGGTATTTTAGATTCTGCAGATTTTATATTCATTACAAATACGTAATTGAGGAATTGTTTTTCTTTTGTGGTTCCAGATAAAGCAAAGATTTCTTCTTGATTTCTGAAAAAAAGACTTTAATTTCTCAATATTTGGATTCTGTACACTCGGTGACAAGAAGTTTAACCATGTTCTTGAAAATTTCCAATAGTTAGAATCATGTTCTAGTTTTAACTTACATTTCTTTATTAGTAAAATATATGCTAGCTTTCCTTGTAAAAAAAACACACGTGAATGATATATAAGTCGAAAAAATCGGAAATTACTTTTTCAGTATGTTGCAGACGCGCGATTGAGGGTTAGAGTTGAATGCTCAGAGGAACAGTTTACGTCTGGCGTTTTAAAACATGCATATTTGCTTTCCTTTAGGAAACACACTATGATACGTGAAACACATTTTTCAACATTACATACTGTATGAATCTTTGTATTTGTAAAATTGAAGACAAAACATCTAGGTAAAGTATAATTTTTGCGATCATTTACGTTCAGGAATTGCACTGGACATGGATCTAGACAAACCCAATATTGGATGGGTTGGGGGTCGGTGTCTATAGTACATTTAAACCATTTTATACAGAACCATCACGGTTATTAGTCCTGTAGATCTCCAATATATCAAAGGTCATTGACCTCTCTGTTGTGTAAACTGGGAAACGGTAAGGGAAGTTGAGGAACACTGACGCGAGGGTACTGCATGTTTACAGATGAAGACTAGACTGCCTGCAGAAAAACTCAAGATATGTTAAACGCTTTCACTTTAAGGAATATGTTTGATAATGGAACAGAACATTCTGTTTGGAAAATGTCGGTTAAATGCAACAGTTTATTGTCTGGGGGCCTGCTAAAAAGCAAAAGGCTTTCTTTGAACACAGAGTATAACGCCCTTAACCGCGCAATTTACTATAGAGCTACGCAGTTTTTCTTGCCTATTTTTTTCCCATTGCTTGGTGTTGTCATGACTATCTTCTCAGATTGAGGAGACGGAAGTGAAGAGATCACACCGTGGTTACATAATTCAGAAAACTAAATACCCTTTACCGTTGCGAAAAACCTTTGCAACAAACGATGCAGCGTCCTTTCAGAGAGCAAAGAGTAGCATTTGGAAAATGCCTGTAAAGATATAAGATACCCTAAAAGCGAAGAGGCAATGTCCTCCTGCCGGGAAGACGCAGGTAATGAAACTAGTCTATCTTAGACAATCTTAGGAGTATGGTCAGCAATGAAGTCAGCAAAAAAAAAAACTGCACTACTAGCTCTCAATTAGAGTCGCTGTAATGAAATTAAGAACCATTAGATCGTTCGCCGCTGATGTCTACAGCTACCCGAGATGTCAAACCAATTTGGCTTAAACCCCAGGATGAGAGGCCCCCGCGAGAAAGATGACTTATCGAGGCCGAGCACAGCGCGGTCCAAGCCGGGCAAACAGCGTCTTTCTGTCGCCAACTTCCCGAGGAAAGCAATCGCGACATGATGGATATAAAAGAAAGCAGTGTGAAGCAAGGGACAGGCTAGGCCAGGCTGGTCTTCTACATTCATGTTTACTGTTGTGGTTTTACAAATACAAAAGATCATTTAGCCTACTGAAAAAAAATGTTATGTTTAATCACATGTATATGCAGTTCAATTAAAACGTGCATGGACGTGTACATACAACACAATACAAAAAATCTTCAAAATATAATCATCCTTGTGGTAGAAATAGTGCACGGAATTCAAGTTTAAATACAACTTTGAAGAACTGACCAGAAAAAAATGCATTAAAACGTAAAAATAAGAGACGTTTGCTTGGTTTTTAACATTACACGCACGTAAAGCCTATATGTACTTCTGTACTGTACTTTGATTTATTAGCGCTTATCTCTTGGACGAGATAGTCCTGCCACAGCAGAGTTACTGCTGTTTCTTGTTATTGTTAGTTGCAATGGAAATCGTCACTGTGGCCTCAACGCAATGGAACAGGGTCACAAGAAGGCAAATTTAAAAGCTTCACAACAAATGAATAACTCTCAATGTTTGTCATTCATCTCTCCCACTAAATAAAGTGAGAATATTTTGCACGCCAGCACTCGGTTCTCTGCTCTGATACTACTATGTGTGTTTTCTTTGTAGATTATATTGAACTCCATGCACAAGTACCAACCGAGACTCCATATTGTGAAAGCGGACGAAAATAACGGATTCGGCTCCAAAAACACAGCGTTTTGTACTCATGTCTTCTCTGAAACTGCATTCATTGCAGTTACGTCCTACCAAAACCACAAGGTAAGACAAAGGATCTGGATTTAAATTACATTTAACCCTGTTCTTCTTGTAGGCCTATCGCAACGATAAAATTGGTTAATCTTTTTAACTGGTCCGGAACTATAACTTGCAAACATTTAAAGATATTTTCGACGCTAAAATGCAGTTTCAATTACGTCACTATTTCTGTTGTGATTAATTATAGTTAATTAATAATTGTGATTAATATATCCATTCTGAGAAATATTTGCAGGAAATCTAGTTTCCTTCAGTTTAGTGTCAAGTAACTGTATGGGATACACAAAAATAATGCCGATTTTAATAGGAGTATCCTACGCTTAAGAATCACAAAGTATATAAATTATTATAGCGATTCCTTCTTACTTTGTTGCGTAGTTAGCTCACTTGCTATGATTGCGTCTATGATATCAACGAATTGATCTGAATAATTCCTTAACAAACATCAATGTTCTAAATTCCATAGCCTATAAAGACTAATCATCTCATATTAGTTCCAACACTGTGAAATGTTTAACTAGTATGATTCTGAAATAACACTTTTCATCATTTGCCATCTGAAATCACTTAACAGACGCTAGAATCCACTATAAGACACAGCAGTGCTTAATGTATGCAGCCGTCCTTAGATATACTAAGAAAAGGGTTACAGGGATTAGTATGTCTGGACAGATACGTAGATATCAGCCACGGTGACTGAAGAATCGTCAATACCAGGATATCCACAGGGGCAGGAAAATTACATTCAGGGACTTCAGTTTTAGGTCCATGTACTTTGTATATGAACATAGTAGGTGGTAGTATGTTTTTCTCTCACTGATGGAGAAAATCTATTTTGTAATAATATCCTGTTAAAATAACTCTATCACAGTTCCTCGTTGTGCCATTTGGGATACACCGGCCTCGTTGTCATTCCCACAGCAGCCACGCACATTGCACTGTTTCTAGTCTTGAACAACCGTTTGCCATTATGCCCCTTGAGGTTTGACAACGTTGACCGCTTCATCATGTCTGCATGAGAGATTTATGGCGTTGATGTGACAGTAAATATGTTGTTTTTTTGTACGTGATCAAAGGAAAATTAAAATAGCATTTTGGTGACATCAAGACTAGATGTTTTCCTTATCAATCTCGTGATAATGAACTAATCCGTCTATCAAGATCCTGGCAATTCCTGCTTTTTGTTAGGGGTTTGGTAGACTTACAGATTCAAGTGATCCGCGATGTGCTCGGTGTTAACCGGTGTCTTGTATAAAAACACAGAACACATTCCGTTCATCTATTCTACAGACGCTACATGTGTCGAAATTTACAGTTGAATCCTTCTGACCAACGGAATGACATGGGTGGGGGGGAATCAAAAGATTGATGAGTACCATTTCAAAACTCTTCTTTTCTCCTGGAGACGCCGTATCACGGCTTTTGCTCATCATCCATCTGAGATTCATATTTGCGGCGAAGTCTCACGTTTGAAATTTCTCTTTCTACGTTTGACAAAAACTTCCATCAAAGAATGTATGATGGTCATAGGTCATACACGGAAATTCCTCACTTTCAAGGACAAAATAAGAGCCGTAATTTTTCAAATTATTAACCCTATAGGTTTCTTACATATGATGATTGTTATTTACAATTCACAAGATGCTGATGACCATATATTATGACGATATATTTTACTGTAAGTACTGTAAGAGTTACTTACAAGTCACTGTCAGTCACTTGATTCTTCTTTAATACTGTCTTTTCCTCTACTGCCATTGATGTGATAAAAAATTTCAAAATCGTTAAGGAATCGTTCGGAAGCAACTGATGCTCTTAAGATAGTTCTGTTAAAATATGTTGAAATGTTTATTTTATCATTAATCATTTTTATCAAACCAAAAGCCAAGAAGGAAACATGAACACATCGCAATAGCGGACAAATACAATAATAAAAGACTAATTTTCAAGATTATCCATTCCTGATAAGGATAGTTCTTAATTTTCAATACAAACGTATTGGTGAAACGCGTATTTGCATTTCGTATGTGCATTTTTTAATTAACTTTGAACATCCATTTCTGTGAAGTTGAGTGTATCAAGTGCAGCACAGTGTTTCCATTGACAGCTGCGTTTGAAGGCGAAATCTTCGCCAAATATAAATTTATACCAATTCCTGGAAGCGAGGAATAGGAATAAAAATCAGAAATCATATCGTGGTGTTTCCAAGGTGAAAATATGACCAAAATCATCTCTCCAGAATTAATACAGGACAAGAAGATGATTATTCAATAATATAATTATCGCTGCGTCCCAGAACACAGTTGTCTTTTATTAGTTATGTTTTCTGAAACCACACTTTCAATTCAATAGCAAAAGACCACTATGACACTTACTTCAGGCTTAACAAGCAGACATCACAAATGTTAAGTGGTATTATTACATTTACTAAATGTGTATTTTAATTGTTCAAAATGTGTATTTTAATTGTTCAAAATGTGTATTTTAATTGACCAAAACCTTAAACTGATCAATTTACCGACACACTACGTGAAATGAGTCTCCCCACATTCGCTCAATACTCAAACAAGTTGAACCTGCATGAAAATATTTGCGCGGCGCAACTTATCTAATTATACGCGTATTAAGGGAGTATTCAAACCTTTTGCTTCGTATTCAGCGTGCAGGTATTGTGCTTAAATACCTTTTCAAGGGAGATGGTCTTTGATTCTGACTGGCCAAACTCTCTTTCAGATGGTGACGACAAAACAAAATTATATAAAGTTAACTCCACTGGAACTACATTTATATGACTTTATTGGCAGTAACTACAAACGACAGTGGTAAGGACCACAGTAATTTCGGTTTCATAAAATTAAAGAACAAGGTGGAGCGGCCAACCAGCTAATCGAAGAAGAAGTCAATAGAACAATTCTGCAAATCTCGCAACAACGGGTTCCCCTCTTTTCAAATTACTCTCTGTAATTGTGTACACTAAATCTTTAAACGTTTTACGGTGGTTTCATTTTAGATATCAAAACGAGAACATGCTGTACCCGCTAATTTACAAGGCAGATAAAATCTGAAGTGGCTACTGATACTCCTGCAGGTTAAATCCAGACCCATTCTGTGGTTTAGCACCTAGAATTAAAAATGGCAACTCTGCATGCAAACAGGTCCAATTCGAGGCTGTTACTACTGCAATATATTGCTTACAAGGCAGTTACACTGATTTGGGTGTTTTGTGGCCTTCAAATGTGTTTGCATAATCAAACCGTACGTCATGGGCATTAAAACACAGATTATCACTTAATTGTCACATCAGGGGAAAAAAAAGCTGTTGATGGTAGAGTACTAGTGCTGTTTCAGTTTTTGTTCATTTCAGTTTCCAAGTCAAGATCATATCCAGTCCCCGAAGAATATACACAGTGAATTCCTATTTAAAGTCAACAGCAATTTCAGTTTAACTCGTTTAGTTTCGCGAACGGCAACGTTTCGGTTTCGTGTTTGTAACTTTGATGTAATTACTTTAGTTTCTAAGCACTCTCCAAAATTCACTTTATTTTAGTCTGTACCATGGGACAAACACTACACGAGCAATGCTATGAACGATGACTGTGATACAATTAACTTTCGGAGAGAATTTCTCTTTTTACACTCCAAACTAGTACAAGTAAAATATTCTGATACTAATACAACACCACTATATTTAAAAAAAAGAAAATACAGCCGCACTAAGGACATTCAAGAAGCTGCCAAATTGATTTTCAGTTTGTCGCTTTGTCTGACATCATCCATTATCCTTACATTTACTTAGTATATATCTTAATTTTTAATACATCAAGAGATGTTTGAGTTGCTGATTTGGGGCATTTGTCCCGCCACACACAGGATTTAACTATGTTTACTAATCCGACAAGAATATGCGCATAGCCGATTAATATTATGATTGAGTACCTATGTTAAGCTTTAAAAGACATTCAATGAAGTTTGAGGTAGGTGTTCTGAGTTGGTGCGCCGTACGAACAATCAATGGCAATTTCAGCTCGGTGTTTTCCAAGTGATTTCAAGATGCCATCGTTTCTGAATAAATCATCGTCTGAGAGAGTAACTTTTTGGTTCACTTCCAAAGCACTGTAGTTGTAGTGACTGATGTCTAAATCATTATGGAAATCCGTCCACGCTTGAATGAAATATTGCTAAATTAATTAGGCTGTTTCTTTTACTCCCATGTTCCGAGTCTTAAGGTTAAAAATCAATACCGCGTCTCGGATTTAATTGACCAGTGCATGTTTTTCATATCCGGTGGCCAAGTCAAAGTATTGCTGTCGAGGGTCTGGGCGGGGTTATGGAGGGGGGAAAGCGAGACCCATGAATGATGAGCGAGCCAATCAAAATTTAAAATGCCTTTAGAACAGGAAACCTAAACGCCTGTTATCCAAAGGGTGGTGGTAATTACTTTGAGAAGGCGGTCTTTGGTCAATACATATTCTCATTAATTTTTACAGTTTGAGGCTGGAAAACGGAAACGTTTTCTTCTACTTTGCCCCTGGATATAGGGGGGGGGGGGGTAATCTCATATAATCTAATCTAATTTTCCCCTTTCCTTCTCAGGAATTATCTTCTGAAGTTACTTAACCAGCAAATATATATTACAAATGTAAATATGTTGTTCTCGCTTGATTTGACAAATTCCAAGGAGAGACATTCACAAGATTTCCGTGCACTAACACCTGTAGACCTTTTTACTTCTTTTAAAACAGGTTCGTGATAGTTTTTGCTGTTTGTATTCTAAAATAAATTTTAAAACAGAGGACAATGGGCTCAAATAAAACTCTCTTAACCTAACTAATCTTAATTAATCTTAATTCTCCACGTTTGAAACAGAGGATAGGTATTACAGCATTGTTTAATTTAAACTCCCCAAAGCTCAAAAGATGTACATTATATTACCGTCTATTTGGTTTCAGGTGATCTACAAAGGTTGCAGATCTCAATTTAAACATATTTTAACTTGATATATAATTTAACCGTTTAGTTTTACTTCCATAATAGAACGCTTGGAATTAAACAACGAAATCTTTTTACATGTGTTGTTTTATAATATATGTTTTAAATAGTAAATATTAAAATAATTAGAATCTCTATTTATTGCTTGGAAAAGAATATGTACAAACCTAAAATAAAAATGGGTTTCACTCTAAAATTACTTTTTAAACTTAAGTCATAACACCTCAGCGTATCATTAAAGTAATTGTAGATCATTATAATAGGTACTAGGACGTAGAAAACATTAAGAACTTGTTCATCACAACGATATCGGTGAATAAATTATTATGATCTAGAACATTAATAAGGATCATTTAAAAAAATGCATAGCTCTAAGATAGATCTAGATTAAGAGGTTAAGTTGTTATAAAATTGTAAGAAGCTGGTTTGAAAATAATTTCTTTATTATACACCTTATAAAAACATATTTGGTTTGTTAGAGAAATGTTTAAGTGGACAAAGTAGTACTAAATACAGTAAATATAGTAAATACAACTACATTTAATTAATTCGTGTTTTAAAATTAACAGGCTTTAATTTTGTTAGGATTCTTTTAAACACATTTTGGTCCCAGTTCACAATGCATATTATCCAACCAAAGAATAAGAACCAAACAATAAAAACATTATTTAATTAAAAAAAATTATCTTAAACAATCTTTTAACTAATAAAATCTTATTAAACCTATCACTTCAGCTCACAGAAGTGAGTAATCACTAGCTCTAGTGGTTTTCCTTGGTTTAATTGCATTCTAGCAAACACACAAATTCACCTACAGCAGTTACAAAAGATTGAAGTAAGCCTGTAATTAGTGTCCTTTCAAATGGTTTTTTTTAAACCATATTTCTTGTAATATCAAATTTTGCTGTTTTTTTAATGAACTCCACTCCAAAAAATTAACAAGTAACGAAAGTTCTAAAGAAACACACACAATGCATGGAAGATATATACTGTATGAATAAGAATAATTAAAGAGTAAATTCTTAAAATGTATCATTCTGTTGTAATACTAACTTTGTTTGGTTATTTTAGCAATTGAAAATACAATAGTGTGTGCAGTGTTTTTGATCCAAGGCTGTTAAAAGTGGTCTATTAAAGTGGTCTACAATGTCTGAATTCCTGACCAGCTGCAAACGACAGAAATGTCTTGTGTGATGTTGGACAGTTCCGAGTAACAGTTTGAGAGGATCATGAGTGCTAATGCTTTCGTCAAGGCATCTTCTTCGGTGTTTGCAGGGTTTGTAGAACAATCTGTGAAATCTTGACTGGGGGAGATTCTGTTTCATTCAGTTTTACCACATGGTAATGCCTCTGTAATTACAGATATCATCGCAAAACAACCATGTCTTTCTGAGCAGCTGCACACAAGCGTTTCTTATGTCTGCAGCCCTGTCTGTGTGGGGATTTTAATAAAGGCTGTATCCCCCACCAATTTCCATACTCCTTCCATTACCAAAAAAACGCACACAAAAACCGCAAAATCTTTAAGCTTAGATGATATCCATTTTGCTACCTCTTGATTTGTTTTTGCAGTATTCAGAATTATTTGCCACTTTTATTGCATTTTACTCATACCTGGGACTGCATTTTTTTCTCTATAGCACTTTTACCCCCAATGTCTCATAGAGATACATAGTATTCCTGTAGTGCTACACATTGGAATAGTTCTTATCTTTCTTACAAATAATCAGAAAACATCAAATTAAAAAAAATCCTGAAAACAGAACAACTAAGGGGCTGCCAAATGCACCATCTGTTTATTAGGCCTTTGTCACAGCAAAGGGGATTTTACAAGGTTCCACAACTAGCGCAAGTCGGTTTACAGCAGCTCTCCTGTGTCAAGGGATACACAGTGCCTGCCAGCACAGTACCTGCCAAATGTATCCCTCCCTATGTGGGAATACCCAAGCGCTCTGTATAATCTATCTGGCACGAGCTCGAGGTGTACTGTAAGGTATCTTGGGAAAAAGCAAAAAAAACAACAGTTAACAACAGTGTCTCATCCACCAACCTAAATCATTAATGCCTGATATCACAAGCCAAAGAGTATCTGTATTCCAGAGAATATCAAGTATGAAAGCAAAGAAAAAGATGTTCTTTATAAATAGAGGTCTTGGAGTCTTCATATTTTGTAGCTATTCTTCAATACTAACAATAAATGCAGCATGTCAATTTAAGAACAAAGGCATCACTACGTATACAGCAGTGGTAAAGCTTTTTGTTTTCTATGGATAGAGTCCACTTGTCCTAGAAATGATCTTTAGAATTCTGGTTTATTTTTATATTGTCAGTTTTCAGTGTTTGTGGCAGCAGACCATTCTTTTTTTCCTATGATTAAATAAATGATTAGCCTTTGATAAAACTATACCAACTGTATGTCAGAATGAGATCATCAGCAGTTTTTCACTCATTTCATTTTGTGCTAGCATCCTACTATTTTGGAAATAAGCACAAACACACAATGCATGTAGTGGTGGTTTTCAACACATTTTTTTATGTGAATGACCATATTAAAGAAAATCCACAAATGTTTTAACCAGTGTAATCAGACACATTTCCAACAAGTGCAAGACATTCACAGCTCCAGCATTAATTTTAAATCTAACTTCATATATAATTTATGCAGAAATCTTTACTGAGCCTTCACATGACTAGAAACCACATTATCTCAGTTTGACTGCCTCCAATAACCTTTAAGATGATCTCTGCAAAGCAGTATAATTTACAATTCAGAACTGTTGAAATACAAACCAACTAATCAGAAAAGTTAAATTATTCTTCAATCATGTATAATAAAATCAGGGATGCAAGCATAAAGAAATGGACGATAATGATTATCATAGCTTTCCTTTTATAGAATGCAAAAAAACATTAGTGTTGTCTTCAGGTGAAAGTCAGATGTTAAAATTGCTTACAATTAATTCTTTACTCAGTCTGTCAGAAAATCTACATGAAGGGACACCTATATTTGTATACTCTGTTCATTCAATCAAGACAGAGTGAAGAAAGTAGAGAACTATTAGGGAACTGTAATCCTGGTATGATAAACTTTGAAATATGTTTAAAACCTTGTAAAGAATACAGTCCAAAAAAATTACAATTTCTGAATAGTCAACTATGAAAGAATGAGGCTTAGTTTAAGAAACACGGGATAGAGACTGAAAGATTAACAAGGCATAGGATAAGTCTGAAATGAGTTGAGAATGGATGCAAAGAAATTATATTCTGCTACAAACAGAACTGACTCACCCAAGGAAATCAAAGCCAAGAAAGCAGCAGTCCAAATGGTTTAATAAATCAATTAAGAAAAATACATGGAGAAGCAAGTGCTTTATAAAAATAGTTTTAACATTTCACTGTTAAAGGAAAAGTGCATAGTGATTTTTAAGCACTTTCCTAAAATATGTTAGGAAGGCTAGGGGAAATATAAAAAAGAATGTTGCAATGAAGGCTAAAATAAATAATAAAGGTGTTTATGAGTATTACAAGAGCAAGAGAACAATAATGGATGACAAAATATCTCATAGTTACAAATTGGAAACTTTTGGATAGTTTAAATGGATATTAAATGAACATTCCTCTCTGGTGTAAGCTGAAGAAGAACTAAAAAACATGTCTCAGTCTAAACACAAAGTTCTATATCAAAGAATATCACAATTGAAAAGGTACAGATACTACGAAAACTAAGGGTAAATATCCAGGACTTGATGGTTTCCTATCAGTTGTATTTAATGAAGCAAGAGATCTGAAGCGATTCAGTCTGTTATTAAAACACATCCAACAGTCAATCGAGACAGAGCTAAAACCCACTGACTGTAAAATTGCTAATGTAGCATCCATCCATGAATAGGGTGACAAAACCAATCCAGGCATGAAACAAAAATCAGAACTAAACTAGAGGATCGTGTATATAGCAGTAGGATTCTAAGAGACTGTTAACATGATTTTAGAAAATGTTAGTCTTGCTTAATTAACTTATTAGGATTTTTTAAACACACAACACTAGTAATGGATACAAACAACATGTGATACAGTTTAGTTTATTTAGATATACTACATACAATTTCTTTGATAACCATTCTTATAAAGGATTAATTCTCTCAAACTGCTGGAAGCAGGAATTCAAGCACAATATAGATGTGGATTGAGAACAATTGAGGATTGTTTTGGGGGCAGTAACCGAAAGAGACATCAGAGACGTATATGTGTAACAAAACTGAATCTTGGTTTTAAATGTCAAAATCTTACTTGTAATTTGTATGTGTCATGGACATAATTTAAAGAAGGAAAAGAGAAGAGGAGGAACAGTCATCTGCTACGTTCTTGCCCTTTTTAATTTCCTAAAGCAAAACCACAAAGGGTTTTATGCAGAATACAAACAGGACAGTTTTGTGGTTGCCCTCCTGTTATTAGCTAAAATACAAATGTTTTTTTTTTGTGGAAAGTGCTGTATACGAGTACCTTTCCTGATGTTTTTCCTGTTTTGATGTAAATGGTGTAAAAGGGGATATTGCACTTAAAACTCTGTTATTTTAATTATTTTAATGATAAATTCAGATTTGATGTTTATAACTTGCATAGAAGACTGTTTTGTACTATATCTTCTAAATAACCAAAATTATAATTTGTATAAGTATAAAAATACATTATTGGTACTAATGATTAAACATCAATATGCAGTCAGGTTATTGTGTTTTTTACCATATTATTTGCAGATTACGCAGCTAAAGATTGAGAACAATCCCTTTGCCAAAGGTTTCCGTGGAAGTGACGATATGGAGCTTCACAGGATGTCCAGGATGCAAAGGTACCTACTTTTAAAAATAAATAACCCACCCTTGCAATCTTTCAGGACAGCCTGCTGTGTGTGTCCTTCTCCATCACCAAACCTGGTGTGAGGTACTGTTATCAGCTAACTGCACAGTAACTGCAGTAGTGTGCCTCACTCCAACCCCTAACAATATCCTTTAAGTCAGCCAGAGTCATCCTTGAAGAAACAGTGCTATTCTTACTCAACTACATACCCCTACACATGATATCCTGCTGAGCAACTGATAGGAGATTATTTATCACGGATGATAGTGCCTTTTCATATTTTTTTATTGTAACAAAAAGCAGAATGTGTGATTTTTCATAGCTACGTCCTGAAGGAAATTAGATAAAACCCACCCCAGCATGCCAGAACCATGTTAGAACAACATGCCTGTATGTTTCTATCCATTCTGTAACATGACATTGAGTTAGTAAGCAGACCAGTGTATATTTCATGTGCTTATATACTTGCATTGATCATATAATTTTTGCACTTAGATATTGCAGTAGATGAAGGTTAATTTTAAAGTTACTATACATTGTATTAGAGAACCTACAACACTAACACTATACCTAACAATGGAAAAAGACACATAGCACTACAAATTGTAATACATTTCAGACTTGAGGGACATCAAAGATAAGATGATAATGTGGGGAATATTAATGTTGTTAACATTTTTCCCTTATGAAATGAATAAAAAATAATCACAATCAGATGGTATTTTTTCATTCCTGCAGTTTCTTATCATATTTCATATTAAGAGATGTGCATTAAATTGGAATATCACAAAAACAGACTTCCATCTCCTTTGGGTAGTTTTCTATGACTTGTTTCATCTACGATGATGAAGATCAATTGCTTAAAACAGAAAAAGAGAAGTAAATATGATTTAACACAGATGTGCCACTCAGCTTCGCCTCCCTGCACAGATATGATGTAAGTGCAGTTGTTGAACAGAGGCCAGTCATTTGCTTGGTCTTCCTGAACAAAGCTGCTCACAGTTGGTCTGGGCATCCTCTGAACAGCTTGACATCTTCAGAGTTCAGAATTACAGCAGGCTCAGAAATAACCTTATGGATATGGAGTTTATTTGTAGAATTAAGTGCATTAAGGAATTTGTGCATTAAGTACAGTATTTTTATACTTCTGTATAAAGGATACCAGAACAATGTCCAAGCTAATGTAGACACAAATACTGTATATGTGGCTCATTTAGGTTAATTCTCCAAAACTGAGCAGAATTACGGACAATTTCGGCCATAGCCTACTTTTGTATCTTTATTACAATTGCAGATATAGCCTTATAAAGTCATGATATCTGCAAAATCCTGAGAGCCAGAATGAAAAACGTCATCTGGAAAATTCACCTGGAGGAGTATAGCTTTGGGAGAGAAGGTCATATATATCAGCAGTAAATATGTTTAACATTTCCAAAGGCAGTATTTTACAAGTGAAAAAAATTATACGATGTACATTCCTTTTTAAACCTTTCCCTTAATGCATACTATCTACTAAGCAGCAGGGAAACTGGAGTTAGTTATGTAATTTAGGGAAAATTAATGCTTCTAATGGTGAAAGTACTGCTGGAACAAGTACTATAAAGCAGGAAAGCTAATATCTCTGGCTTTTCATTTTTTATCTACTAAGCATTAATTACACAATAATTAGAAACATGGTTTACTGTTCTTACTGTGCAAAAAGTTTTTAACGTCAATGGCAATACACAAACCTCCTGCACAACTACTGTATCTTTAGAGAATATATCTCACTTAGATCAGTAGTCTTCATGTAAGGACAACTCTAGTCCTGGAGAGCTGAATCTTAGCAGATTTTATAGGTCTCGTTTTTAGATCCACAGCACCTAATGAACTGCAAAAAGCTGGCATAAAGCCACAGATGGGTTCACTTAGTTTAGGTAAATGCTCAGTTGTAATGAAGACTCCAAAGCCCTGCAGGATGTTTTATTCTGAATATTCTAGAAAAGATTAATTTTACTTTTGGTAAACTCTGGAGCAAAAGAAGCAAACATGTCTGTGGAAAATATATATATATATATTTTGCAAAATAAAAAGCAAAGTTTAGAAGTGCAAAGGAAAGGATGAGTCACTGCTCATTCAGAGAGTCTACCAGTAGGAGATGCTATAGAATTGGACAAGAGGCTGAAACAGATTTTGAGACCCAGTGTATTATTTTGTACAGTATGTTCCTCTCACTCTAGAAGCTTCACAGGTTAAGGCCCCACTTAACAAAAATATTTAAAAAATTCAAAACCATGAATGTGTGTCTGGGTGTACTACTGTGAACAACGCTATGTGATTACAGAGTCAGAGGTAAAATAAACAAGTTATAAAACTAGAGCATGTAAATTATACTGTAAAAAGCCAAAAAACTAAAACATGACTATATCTGGAGTCATGCAAAAGAAAGTACCCTGTAGATTAAAGGCTCTAATATCATGTCCTCTACGAAAACTCCAAATTATAACATATTACAGCAATATTTTTGTTATATATCCACCATGTATATTCATGGACGTTTTGTGAGGAACATAATAATAAATAATATTGACTGTAATGATGACATTTTAGTTTTGTGTAAAGGGGAGAACGAGAGTTTGTTTGAGAAGCATATGATCTCTGTTCTTTCAGTTTCTGCTTTCATGTCAAACCCTGCATTATGTTAATGACTCAGCTTCAAAGTTCAGAAGTATTCAATAACACAGGCTTAAAATGTGGGCTTACAGTAAGTGTTTTTGGCACCAAAATCATACATTTTCATTTACATTTTACTAGTTGAAAATTTAAAAAAGGCTCCAAGAAAATAAATGTATTTTTGCTGTTGTTGGTTCTGTTTTATATTTTAAGTTAGTCGTGAGAATGTTTACTTGTTTTTGTTTTAATCTGCTTTAATCATATAAATTCTGGCTTTAGAAATGCTCTTCCAATTTCCCTAGAGCCTAGTTTTCATGAAGTCTTATGTGGTGCAGTGTTGACCATATTTGGTCATCAGAGTACAAAAACATGGTAATATTAAAGACAAACAGCGCATGATTTAAGCTCCAGTTGTTTCTACACACAGGGAGAGAACTGGTTAAGTTAAATTTGCAGGATGAGGTCAGGTTTCATTCTAGATCCCTGCTCATGACATTAAAGAAATAAATGGACACTCTGTGCTTTAAAAGCATTTGGCTCAATACCAGTTTATTTCAACTTACAAGAAAGCAATGCAGGAGGAAAAAGCCTGGTACCTTTAGTACATTAGAAATATAGAGCACACTTTTCCTATAGCTGTTAGTAATTTCCATTCTTTTACATATTTTGTGTCAGTATTAAAAAGGCATTTTAACAATATTAAATACAACACAAGCTGTATTCTTTAAAATTGGCCTCACCTTTTTAAAGGCACTCTCTATTATTTAAATGTTCTGTGCCAATGGCTGATTGGCACAGCAATAAAATTTGGATCATTATTTGACACAAAAACAAAATTGCATAACGTGCAATAATGTCATAAAAACAACACTAAAATGCCAGGATCTAAATCTTTCTGTTTTAGGAACATAGGGTGACTCTGAAGCTGAAAAGCTGATCACCTTGGGCAGTGTCAGGCTAACAAGCAGCTCTGCCTGCTGCTGATCGTTTCTCCCGCAGTAAGGAGTACCCAGTGGTCCCGCGCAGCACGGTCCGACAGAGGGTGGGCTCCAGCCAGAGCCCCTACGGTGGGGATGGGAGGGGGGTGCCCACCCCGGGCAGCCTGGGCTCGCAGTACCAGTGTGAGAACGGAGTCACCAGCACGTCTCAGGACCTGATGGCTCAGTCCAACCCCTACCCACTCTCTCATGAGCATAACCAGGTCTACCACTGCGCCAAGAGGAAAGGTGAGCAGGCTCCAAGGAGCACATCCTACAGTTCGGTACTGATGATGCAATCAGCAAATGCCGTAAGTGTGATCACTAAATGTAAGTTAGATCGTAAATATCACGCAGGTATGTTTTACTCAAGAAATAGTCAAAATCCTGTTTGCTGCCTCTTCAAGCAAATCGCCACTATGGTGTAGGGAGCTGCGTCAGCAGGCGTATCCTGCAAGGGACAAAGCAAAGGTTTATTCCACGCTGAAAGGAAAAGAAAAGAGATGCAATGTTACGGGTGAAAAAGGCTCCACAGCCGAAACTTTGTGTCTCTTTTCTTTTCCTTCCAGCGTGAAATGGTCACCACGTCTCTTGTCCTCTTTCCACAGTGGAGGACGAGTGCCAGACTGCCGAGCACCCCTACAAGAAGTCCTACATCGAGAGCTCACCCAGAGACGAGGATGCTTATTACCGAGCGGGCAGCTACTCCCAGCCTCCCGGCCTGGGTGCAGCCCCGTACAGGACAGAGTCAGCCCAGCGCCAGGCCTGCATGTATGCCAGCGCCTCGCAAGCAGCAGACCCCGTGCCCAGCCTGGAGGACATCAGCTGCAACACGTGGGCCACCGTGCCCCCCTACAGCACTTGCCCAGTGACTGCCATGCAGCCCATGGAGCGGATGTCCTATCAGCACTTCTCTGCCCATTTCACCTCTGGTCCCCTCATGCCCAGACTGAGTGGGGTGGCCAACCACGCCTCGCCACAGATCGCGGACACGCACAGCATGTACCAGAGCTCTGTGCCCCATCAGCCCCTCGCCAGACAATGTGGACCCCAGACGGGCCTCCAGTCTCCCACCGCTGGCCTCCAGGGAAACGAGTACCTCTACCCTCACACCATGCCCCGCAACCTCTCTCCACACCAGTACCACCCTGTCCATGGCGTGGGCATCGTGCCGGAGTGGAGCGAGAGCAGCTAGTCGCATCACATCCTGACCTGAGACTGAGGACACGCTGGGGGCAGGAGACCAGGGGTGGGGTGGGGGGGGGGACGCATTTATGAAACAAGAACAAACTTTTCCCACGAATTCCAAGACTTGGCGTGGTATAATCACTGCTATGGGCTCCCTTCCGTACGACAGCCTTATTCTCAGTCTGTGAATCTTCCCCTCAGAGAGAGGGAAAAGGAGGTGGCCTCAAAGGTATGAAGGAGTTTGTCTGTTGTTTAAAACAAAGCTACAACGCTGTTCCCGTGGAATGAGACTCATCCTGGAGCAGTAAAGAGAAAGACATGCAGAGAAATAAGCATACACAGGGATAAGCTCAGTACACTAGAGGCACAGGATTGCTGGTGTGACACCCCTTCATTCCGAAGGAATGCTGCAAAGGGAAAGTCTACTCCTGTTCGTCTTCTATAAGCCTATACAATATCAGCCTCACAAGAGTTCTGTCCTTTGTTATTTTCTACTTCTTTATCGTTGTTTGTGGTGTTTTGTTCACCTAGTTGTGTCAGATGCTATTCAGAAAATAAAGGACCCTTAATCAGTTAACTCTTTCCAGTGCTTTTAGTCCACTTTAATACAGGATCTATAAGGTCTGGTGCTGAACCACTGGAAAGACAAAATCCACAGAAAACATTGGATATTTATTTCAGAGTAAAGACATAAAATGTATAATACTTATACACAGCATGAATTTGTTTTTACCCATCATGCTGATTTTGTTGTCTCTTTATAGAAGCTAAAGTATTAATCCAATACTGGGCAGCTACCCCAGTTCTAGTTTGAGATATCCATATTGAGAAGTCCAGACCAAAGGTTTGTTAATTTTAATGTGACTTTCACTTCCGTTCAAAGCTATGGTGAAGGCCACCAAATCAGAAGTCAAGATTTCCACCTCTTTTTTTTCAAACTGTAAATGTGTACATTAAGAAGGTTTTCCTAAGATTTTTATGGAAAATGTTTTGGATTGCTAATTGTAAAGATCTTTGCCGTGAATTACCTCGCCCATCTGTACACAACAGTGGACACAGGCTAAGGCCACTCACCATTGAGCAAATAAGACTAGTCTAGCTTAACTGAAAATGATTCAGTGGATGTCTTCTACAAGATGTCTAGATTTAGGGAAAGACAACTTTCTTATATTTGACTCTTAAAAAAGGTGAATAGAAGAATCTATTGGATTATATTCTGTTTTGTTTGAGGAGCTGATTTATTTGTCCATTGATCTTCCCCTCCCTTACCAATCATAATTGCATGTCCCCTTTTCTCCAAATCATAATTTCATTTTTCTTTAGGGATCACACTGGCAGAGTGAATCAAACTGTACAAATACGGTAGGGACGCTGGTATCCTTATAGATAGAACTCCAGAGTTCAATTATCAGGACTGTGTTTTAAGCAGTCATAGTAAAAGAATTGTGTATACAACTTAAGGCACTAAGGAACTTAGCAAATGGTCTAGACTTTCAACTATAATCCGTAGGTATTGTTATCAAAACAAAAGCTTGAAGCTAGCATTGAATTTGTATATCTAAAATTGAGCCACCGAATACAAGATCATCTAGTCTGATAGAGAAACAATATTAATTGCTTATTGCATAAGCTAGTCAAGGTATAAAGGACAATTAGCCCCACCACCCACACACCATTCCCTGTTTCTTCACTGATTTTGATACAAATACAAACAATGTTGGGTTCAATTCTTTAAGGGTGTGCTGTAAATATTGCAATGTCTTTCATGGTGTATCACTTTATTAATCAGAAAACTAAATCGCCACATTTTTAAAGGTATGTAGCCATATTCTAGCAGTAAAAAGCTTCAAGGAAATGAACAGCTTTCACAGCAGATCTATGATTAAGGAACTACTCAGATTTTAATTTGCAATTAATGTAGCCATATCTTACTGGTACAGTTTGCATGACTCATGAGAACAGTTGAGTCAATTTATTTAATGCTAACATTATTTCATTCACCCTGGAGTTGGAGTTAATGCAGAACTTTGTTGAAAAAGTCTTGAGTATGTGCGCTTTAGCACATGTGTAAACATTAATCTTTATTTGGGCAACCACAAGTTCCTTACTCATATGATAACTAGCTCGGCACAGATAAGAATTGGCGGTCTATATCTTAAATTAGTTAATTCATCAGAATGTCTTAACCACCACCTGTTATGATGAACATATTCAATAAACTTAGGAAAGGTATCACTGGCAAATAAGTGTAGTTTAACAAAATATAGTCTGCTTGATAAATTAGTAGTGTTAGTGGTAGAGGGTGCCAATTGCATCTGCAACTGTATACCATTATAATTTAGTGAATATCATCTTTCATGTACTGTTATTTCTTTTAGAAATATTTATTTCTTTTTGAAATAACATTTTATTTCAACCTTTGCTGATTGCCAAAAAATTCTGAAGCTTGATAAAAAATAATATGGAGAAGCGTGTGATAAGGAGCTGGACTAAAAGACTAATGCCATAGGCCTGTTGATGAATTATCGACAGGGAAAAAAGGGTTAATATGTATTTTAAGCCTCCGGTAAAGATCGAGGAGGACAGAAAAACAACTGATTATCTAGGAGTTCTTGGAAGTCTAATGCAAAACAATGACTGAGCATAACATTGGAAAAGGCATAATGAGAAATATGATGAATGATGGATAATGTTCTGATTCAAACTGCGGTTTTTCCTTTTGCATTTTGTGGATTTTTTTTCCTATGCTTCCACGGCTGCTGGTCTCTTTCCATGTTTCCTTCAGCTCATCTCTGTCTAAACAAAAGCAAAGCTTGTGCATGAAATTCTAATGCAGAGATTGTAGTGGACACATACCACCCTCCATTCAAATTTCAAATGTGGGCAATTACTGAATAAAATGGTGGTTTCTTCACAATGATAAAATTGGCTTAAAGCATGCAATTAAATGGAGCAAGAAGTAACACAAGGACAATTTCACATGGTTCGCCTCAGTCTGAGACAATATTGCTTAGGTGTTCAGAAACTGAACATCAAAACTGAGGAAGATACTCTATGGTACACAAAATCCTGTTAAATTGCAGGAAGTAAAATGATCATAAGTTTTCCTTTAATTCAGCTCACTTTCAACCCACTTTTACGATATACAATCTGATTACCTAAAATAACATCGTCTTATGGCCACAAAGCATTTCTGCTAATAACAGATCTTCAGATCTGTTCCACTGTAAAACCTCCTTTGTGTCCTTAAATGTAAGCACTTCATTAATTCTAATTAAACTTGTAATGATTTGTTAAATTGCTGACCTGTTCTTCAGATGTAAGGCAGTCTTAAGGTTAATTCTGCACATTAGGTTATCTAACTGAAACTCTCTAAAATAGAGGTGTCACACTCAACATATTATCTTAGCCACTTTTACAGATATGGCCTTATTTAATCAGGGAATTGGCGGCTGTGTATTAGTCAGGATTGACTTTCAGGAGTCTAGATTTTGGCGAGTAGCTGACATATTACAAATGCTTCAGAGAACGGACTTTTGGAGGCATCGATTCCTTCTCCGTGACGGACGAAGGACTGTCTGGCCAGATGTCAATTTCTAATAATTTGGCAACAATATAACACTGGGTTAATGAGGGTTTATACATGAAAAATGTAGCTTGTTGATTTTGTGTGCATCACACCTTTTTTGTTGCATTGTATTTAAACATCAATGCTTTCTGTTTAGCACAGCTACAATGTGCTTTTTCACACATTAATGTAAAAAATAATTCTACCTCTATAACTTTACTAGAACATTGATTAACAAACAGCTTGAACAATGTCATTTCCATGACTTTATTATTTGACTGAAAAATAATTATTTTTGATTGCATATAAGAGGAATTGCATACTGTACAGAATTGTCCACTAGGACATTGTTTCAAATTCTGTTTTTTGTTTCTTGTTGCATTCTCTGTGCTCTTTCAGACAGAAATCATCACACCTGAAACCTCCTTTATACTACTATCTTCTTGCAAAAAAAAAACTATTGGCTGCATAGAGAGGACAAATGAGCAACTAGTTCCTTTGCTAAGAATCAAACCCAATAATTAAGGACAACAGGAAAAAATACAAACTGGATTTATTTTACTAAAACTGTTTAATCTATGACCATTTTATGCAGTAGAAGAAGCCACAAATGCTACTTAAAAAATATGATCACAGCTCCAATAGATCCAAACTCTGCTGCGGTAGTATGAGTTTTGGACGACCATTAACATGTCCCTATATGCCAAAAGCTCTGTCACTACAGACTGAAGCTCATTGTTTGTGAATTTCTTCATCATCTAAAAATGTTTCTAATACATATGATCATGTTAAGGGCAATGTTAAAGAAAGTTCTTTACCCTTCACAATAACAGCAAGATTCATTCATACAATCCAGGCTGTCTTAGTGTATGGTTTGATATACAGAAAAAATAATTTCAGATGATTAACCGGAATCTGGGAATCTTCGTCTTAGTTTAGAATCCATAGTTTGCTAAACGTCATTTTCAGTGTCATGGTCTTGAGAACTGGACAAAAGATATTAAAAAAAGAGGTGGTACTTCTACACTTAAAACATATTTTACTGTCAGAGCATCATGCACAGAATTAATTGGTCACCTATAACTTTATGTTGATACATTTTAATGCCCTATTGTAAAAAATAGATGTATCTGAAAGTATAAAAAGCAAAAACAAATATGAAAAATACTAAATTATGTATCAAGCAATAAGAATTGATTAAAAAAAAGAAAAAAGAAGCTTGTATTAACTAGTATGGTTCTTGTTCATAGTATTTATTGCTTTAGTATTCTAAATCAGTTTGTTTCTAGCTTATCAAAACAATATATTGTTAGTTACTTGTTTGCTTTGTTTTCAGTTTTCTAATGAAAAAATATTCAACAATGCTGTTATAGAAATTGGGTAATTAAAATACAATTGTAAAAAAGAGATGGATTACTTTGTTGTTCTTGTTGTAAATAAACACAAATGTATATACAGAACTACAATAAATTTTAAGAATTTTGGATTATTCATACTGACTGCACCTCTGTTTCTGATTTACACAACCTCATTATACATAATATATAAACAGTGCAATTATTTATTAATAAATAATAATTAATAATTATTATTAATCTACACTACCTATTGCTGTTTCTGAAAAGGAGCACACAGTGTGTTCTGTGAAGCAGGGGAGGAGGACTTGACCACTCCAGATACAGTACATTTATCACTAAAGTGAAAGACTTCAAAGCTTCAAAATTACTTTATTCTGCACAACAATTAAATAGCCATGTAACCCATTACATACTGCTGTACAGCACAGAATGTAAGAAGATACCCTACAACAGAACTTGCTTGCAGACAGGACTGTGACTTGATTAAATCTAAGGCCACATTACCAACTCTACTAACTCACTGAACCTGATGTCATTGTACCATAAAATTCAGTACTCTCTGAAAACTGTAAGTGGCCATTGGGATACAGAGCAAAAGTGTCCTTGTCTTGATCAGTGTCAACCATCTATTTACGGAAGGGATCCTATGTCATAAGGCTGACAACCGCTACCACAATGGGAGTGACACTGAGTCATGGATGTTCTTACTGATGCAATGCTAGGCCCTTCTTATCATGAGCACTGCAGGGCTTTTCTCAGCCAGGCGCAGTAAACGAGACGTGAAGGAAACCATCACAACCCCTGCAGTCCACATTTCACTCCTATGTGAAGTGGCCGGCAGGAGGGACTACAAGAGTGACCACAAGGGCCTTTCCACCTTTCTATAATGAGTTTCAGTCTCCATCCCCAGCATTTCTGTACTCTGGTAATGATTTTCTCCCATGTGCTGCCTAAATCAGCTCAGTGTTCAGTTTGTGGGTCAAAAAACACATAATTAGTAAGCTACAAAGACTGCATTAATTTGTGTTACTGCACTTCTCATTTTGATTAACTATGTGATGGAGGAGAACATGCTTCCTTTAGTTTCTTTGGGAGATAACTGCTTTATATTCTATGTCACATTCAAGAAACTGTCAAGTTGTTTCATTGTTCATTTTTTTCATTCTATACTATTTTTTATTGTTTACTATTTTATACTATATTAAGATACATTAAACCTTCACAATACCTTCGGAGTGATGCAGCTCCTTATACAGCCACACTCCTGTGGTGTGGTCTTAACCCTTTCCCCACCAATTCTTGACTTCATGTCTTTACGGCAGGTCCTGAGGGGGCTCCCACCTGGTTCTCCATTAAATCTGTGCGCCATCTGGTCACCCCCAAGACTCTGCTGTTCACCAGACAGAGTAACAGTGAAATAAGGGATAAAAAAGCAGCAAAATATGATTATTGCTTAACAGTAGGAAAGGCAGAAGCAAAATGTTTGAATGCATTAACTGAAATGTGTTCGTCTGACTACAGGGAATTATCAAGGGATATGTTTGCTTTTGTTTCTCTACTCCTGCAGAGATCTATACCTGTCACAATAAATGTAGATTTACTACAACAATTTATCAGAATGGGCAACAAAGCCCATGAATTTTGTCAAAAACCTAAAGTTTTTCCCTGAAAGATTCTTAACTGAACAGTGACAGTTTCATATGACCACTGTATGACTTCAATAGAGAGTTATAAGCACACAACATCTAAAATTAACTATGTTTTAGGTTTAAAATATAGTGGTATATTGACCAATGTAAGGGTCACAAATTGTTTTTCTCAGCACCATAACTAAGCCTGTTTTCTACAAGAAAAAGGGACAACAACTTTGATCTCTGGGAGACAGCTTGTAAAAGACAAAGAGATTAAGACCCCCAAAAATGTCTCTTGCATAGACAAGAAGGTGAGGTGGGAGTTGTGTGTGTGTGTGTGTGTGTGTGTGTGTGTGTGTGTGTGTGTGTGTGTGTGTGTGTGTGTGTGTGTGTGTGTGTGTGTGTGGGAGGAGGCAGTTACTTCATCACTTGTTCAGTAAACACTGAGATCGAAATTAGATTAGCTGGCTTGGCTGTCTTAATTCTGACTAGACATGCTAGTCTTTCCAGAGCTTTGTTCCCTCAGCCCAAAGCTGCTGACCACTATCTGTCCAGAGGTTTTTTACCTCTGGAGACCCAGTACATGAAGGACAAGACTGCCCACAAGAACTTTGCTTTTTATCTTTGTTAAATCACTGAAGTCCAGAAGACAGATGCCACCTTTACAAACATAGAGATTTGCCCTTTTTACTTTAATATTATCTATTGTGTGCAAATAGAAAAAAAAAACACACAAAGAAAAGAGGTAATGGCAGAGAACAACAGAGTGCTTATTGGTTTGCGAGCAGGCACCTTTTTAACAGTTGTGTTGACAAGACTAAAGCTTGTTGATCTTCTGTACAATTTTCCATACACAGCATACAGTATATGAAACACCAAAAGCTCTTCTTAATAACACCAGCATAACCTTTTGTAAGTATAAAACATGGAACCAAACAGAATTTGCTGTACTTCATATACTATTTTAGACTACCCCTGTTTTCACACTATTATTTAGGATGTTCAGTAAAAACCTCCAGTATTCCATGAGTGAATGCATGAAAGTGAAAGGTAAGGATCCGGCACACACACACAAGCCACCCTGTAGATTGCTAATGGTCAGTGTGTCTGGGATCTCTGTGGGATTAGGTTTTATGGGCTCTCTAAATCAAACCCGAGTCAGAGCTAATTGTTCACATTATCTGGCACTTTTAAAGAAAGCCCACAGATTAGGGGACTACTGGTTGAACTCCCTACTGACTCCCAAGGGACATCTTCTCACAATGTCTCTGGCATGTCATGCCTTGACAGCCTGCTAAGTGGCTTGGTTACGTTATGCACAAACACTGCCAGCTACTGTACCTGTGGCAATGCAGGCAGAACCTCTTTGGGCTTTACAGAATACCCCTTGAAATAAGCTTTGAGAAGCCATGTGAGCTAATCTAAAGTGAAATTAATGACATCTGCATGTAGCACATGAAAGGGGAATGCCAGCATTGGTGAGCTACTCCTTCAAAAGGGCAAGGGAACACAAAATTCCAGGGTCATGAGCCAGAATCAATCAACATTAATGAGTGCACACAATGTAAAAACATGCACTATATAAACTAAATATTCAATTTAGCACGAGCTGAACACATGGCCTACAAATGTATTTTAATACTGCAATGCAGGTGTGTAAGGTGTTGCAAGACCACTCAATAAACATGATACACAATACTGTACATCTCAGGAAGCAGAAAAACATAGCTAAAGCTCTCTCTCCAATTCTGTTACCTGTACTGAAAATCATTAAGTGTGGCACATCTTGTATGTTCTAGTAATCCTGTAATACACAAAACGATATGTCAAAAACATTAATAATTATCTATTCATTTTCTAACTTCTTCCTCCAATTCCAGTTGAGGGTGGTGGGGGAGCTGGAGCCTATCCCAGCTAGCAACGGGCGCAAGGCGGGGTACACCCTGGACAGGACGCCAGTCCATCGCAGAACAGACACACAGACACAAACATTCACACCAGGGGCAATTTTTCCCAGAAGCCAGCTAACGTGCCAGCATGTTTTTGGACGGTGGGAGGAAGCTGGAGCACCTGGAGGAAACCACATGAACCAAGAGAGAACAGATAAACTCCATGCAGAGAGCACCCTGGGTCCTGAATTGAACCCAGGGCTTCAGCATTGTGAGACAGCAATGCAAATCACCATGCTACCCCATTTTCAATCTGATATTTTTTTAAATTAGAGATAAGTCAGTCATTTACTTAAAATTAGTTTAGCTCATGTTAGAATTAGGCTTATCATTCCTGTTAGGAAATAACTTCTCTGAACAATTTTTCTTAAAATATTTAGAAAAACTATTTTGGCTTGCCAGTGACTCATAACAAAACTAAATATCAGAGCGTCCGAGAAAGGAAATGGTTCTCCCATCAGAGAAGAACACATGGGTTTGGGTAGGAATGTGTGAAGGCTATGTCACATGAGCTGTAACTGCCTAATTTCTGGAAAATCCTAACAATGTGTCACAGAAGCCTACAGCCTGTCAGGCAGGGCAGTTGTTTTACAACTGCAGGGGGAGGGACACATCGAGAAATGAAGGGGTGAGGCATTACAAATCAGTCTCTAGTTAATTATGTAGTCAGCAGGAAAGGTTTTTTAGCACCTCATTTCATTTCCTCTCTCCTGGAGCTGAGTTTCTGTACCTGGATATTTCTGACCTTCAACAAACGACTTCAAAGGAGAAATTATGTGCTAGGTCATTATAGTATCCTTTAGTTGTAGCGGTAGCAGCAGTAATTGCATTGGTAATAAGAGCTGCTGATGTCGAGATACTGTACTCCTCTGTAAACTTCTGGTCAGAAGTCAGATGTCTGAGTTGGCACCTTCTGGGAGAGAAACATAAACAGCGGTGATTGTTTTGGTCTTTAAAATAGGAAAGACATTCTGAAGAATGAGTTGTAAGGAAACGTCACAGAGGCTCAACTTGCTTCAGATTAATGTATTCAAATGAATCCTTTTTCATGACAAATTAAGGCAAGGAAGCCAAAGTCGAATCATTGAATCAACTCTAATTTCTAGTAATCGTAATCCAGGTTTAAAAAGTAGCTAATTTCAGATCAGGGAGGTTCAGTAAACTGACAGAACAGGAAGATCTACAGGCACACACAACCCCTCTGCCTCCTCCTCAAACTCCAAGCCCAAACTGACCAGGCCAACTGACTTTGGGCCTTTGATCTGATCATAAGGGCTCACTGCAGTACCTGCACAACACCAGACTCTCTTATCAGGCCTGAAAGCACTGCTGTCCTACAGGAAGAGAAATTCATTAACCCTTTCCCCTGTCGCCTTTATTCCCCTGCTTTGCAGAAAGTTTAGGGCTTTCCCCGTTGCTGATATACCCTTCTCACCCCAGCCCCCAAAATCACTATCACCAACCCACCCACATACATTCCCACCAGTGACCCATGATGCAATTAGCTCTTTTAAAATCTATTTGGTTTGTAAGAGGACTTGCAACTTTAAAAATCCTGGGGTCGTTTTTTCAAAAGAAGTCTTCCCAATCTTTGTCATCACAAAGTTTCACAAACTGCACTACTCTATAGATTGCTTCTACATATCTTGCTCCAAGACAGCCAACTTTTCCTGCCTTTTCAATCACAAAAAATATCTGCATACCAGTCAGTGTAGTGCCAAAATCTACAAATTCCTTTTTTAAAAAAATGATAAAAAATAGTAACAGGACATTGCAATAGGGTAATAAAGGTGAGAACATTCTACATTTACTGGCACTGGATACTGAAATCACCCACTTGGTGATCTCCAAGAGACTTTTCTATAATTTCTGTTGGTTTTCCCTATTTGTATTCACATTACAAGGTCTGAAATCTGTTTGGACTCATTGCTACAAAAACTTGAACACACCTTAAATGACCTGAAACTATTGTCACTTTAACGGCTACGTAATTCCATTCTAGAACAGGAAGAAACTCATGACACACTGTAGCCTGAAGAGAGCCAAGATTACAAGATGCAGCAAAGTGAAAGCAGTGATAAGCTGTGGCCCTGCTCTACTTCAAATCACTAAAGAAAACAAATCATCTGAAGGTTTACCAGACTCCTCGTAGCCTAGTCTTCAAAAGAGGGAAAAAGGAAAAGAACAAGGGCATTCCACGGGGTGGAACAAAGATTATAGGGTTAAGGCGTGCTGAAGTGTATTTCACTAATGAGTGATGCCTGCTGCAAAAAAAATCCCAATTAATTTGTCATGTTCTGCACCTTGTTTGGAAATATTGTTTTTTTTCTCCACTAAAGGACCGTTGCTATTTTTTAAAAACATGATGAAATAATGAAGAGATTACTTTGTAATCATAGCTGAGTTGCTAGACTCACACAGAAAGTGAAGCTGCTGTCATGACAGCATCTTGCTGTAAGCGCACGCGTGCGGCCCTGGCTGGATTTAAACCTGTCCGGAAGAAGAGGAGCAGACGCTCATGTCAATCAGCAGGTAAGAATAGTGATCCCCTTGGCACATACCCAGGCCTGGCCACAGCCTGGCTGGAGCGAGATATTAAATGAAGCAATTTTCATCAGATAACATGTCTTCTGGTTCATGTAAAACGTCCAACAAATCAACAAGGCTGTACATCACCCTGATCGAGAGGCATCTGCGCAGGCCTTTCACTTTGTAGCTGTGCAAAGCCGTACGGCGAAGGAGAGGGCCTGCAGGCTACTCCACCAAAACAACCTTCACTTAACACTGATAGCTCTCTCTTTCACTCTGTCTTCGCTCTCTGTTGGCCTGCTGGGAATACCATGGAGGGGATGAAAGAAAAACTCTGTTAATGTTTTTAAGAACATGGCTGCTTCATGCTGTACCAGCTGTGAAAGGTGCGCATTTTCCATTCACCTAAACCCAGTGAGAAAAGTGATGTACAGTATCATACCTGCCCTCATTTAGAAATGGAGCTTCCTTTAATGCAGGATTCACGCCTTTTTGCAATTGCTGATTATGAGGTCCATTATGAACATGACTGTTTTTAGGAACAGAAATAAAAAAAAATGAGAGTGGCATTGGACAGCACAGTTTGCAAAATTAGAAATACCTACGATGGTGATTTTCATACTGAAGGAAGTTAGTTAAAAAGTCATGGGACACACACCTAGAGAGACATGGAATTTTAATAGATACTACTGAACAGCTTTATTGGATTTACAAACAGACAAATTCATTCACAATTTAACATCCCTTAATACCTTTTTATAGGGGTGTGGTTTAGAAGCCAGATTTAAAATCTTACCCTGTCTACAGCTGTCACTGTCTCAGATAACACTGACAGATTTACTTCAATTTCCTGCTACTCCTTCTGCTCCTGTGCAGTTTCCACATTTTGATTTTTGAACAACTCTTGAAAAAGTGAAGGTATAAATGAGAAAGCAGAGATCTTCCAATTCTCTTCCTCAACACCTCTTTTAAATTTGAAAATGTAGGGAAATATATATATATAAATATATAATAAGGAAGAGACTACTCAAATTGCCTTTGCCTCATCAAGCAATTTATTCCTCTCTGTACTGTTCGCCCTATCGCACTGTGTTAAGTTCAATGGGATTCCATGTCAGTCAATCTATCTTGATTTACTAAGGGCCTTCGTTTAGAGATACCATTTCACTTTATAAATAAATAAACAAATGGTGATGAAGAGCACAAAAGACTCAGACTTGAAGTAAAGTGAGAAAAAAGTAACATTTACAGGATCTCAACTTACAGCTACAGAAACCCTACAAACCGTTTATTTTAAATTTGGTATCTGCTGTATACAAATAGGACCAATGGGAACACATTTCCATAGATATCAACCATGGACAACGAACAACTTCATGCAGCTATTTACCATGTCCTTCCACACATAAGCAACGGTTGTCCAAATGAGCACTTCACATTCCCTACAGTTCCATCTGCAAACGTACAAAATCTCATTGGGCCACAGTCCAGAGTCCAGAGTCCAGGTCTGAATAGGACAACTCATTTTCAAATCACCACCTGCTACGACTTACTAACAATTACAGAAATATTTTTGGGGACCCCCTGGCATTTCGTCCACTGCTTGCAGTGACCAGGCCACCCCTCCCACTCCCAGCCCCCTGGATGGGGATGGAGACAGAGGCTGGTCTGCAGACCCCTCGACCCTCAGACTGACTCTGGCCCACCTACTAGGTGTTTCTGAAACCCGGAGAGAAAGATCAACAAACAGACGGGGAGAGCCCCAGCCATATTGCTGACACATCTCCAAACATCCAATGGTGTTTATGTTCAAACCTGTAACAAAACCAATCCTCGGACACTTGTCTGTAGGTTAGCTTTTATGAGGGGGCTCCCAGAAAATATTCAAGCTCATCTGACATCTTAAATGTATTTGGACTATCTGAATGGACGCCTAAACTGTATTAAAATATAAATGTGCTCTGTGGGTTAGAGACACTTTGAGGTCCTTATAGTTATATAAAGGGTGGACATTGTCCATATCTCTTATTACCTTGATTCATCATTGAAGAGGACATGACTCTGGTAGTGAATCCATCTGAAGTGACTTAGTTCAACATTCAAAGTCAAGAGAGTGTGTCATGGTCAGTCATGAACAATCAACCAAAATGAAGTTAAATTTAAAAAATATATATCCCAAACTGGTACACATATTTTCTTTAAAAAAATATCTGTATAAATAGTAAGGTTGTTTTGATGCCTGGTGGATTTCAAAAATATTATTTTCTTGCTGAGTATAAAGAAAAGCTCACTTATACATCCACTGGTACATAAATCTTAACTTACACAGTTGAAGAAGTGAATAAGAATCAGTGTACAATATGAAATACTAAAGCTTCCTCAAACTTAAGAACAAATATCAGGACTAAGCCTCTTTCGGTAAATCCAACTGTAAGGCACAGTTCACCTTTTCATACAATCAGTGTCTTCCCACACATGGGTTAGTATCAGCAGATATGAGCCTCTAAAAACCATTGTCCTCGGCAGGTCTGTTCATCCTCACTGTCCATCCATTAGGAGGATTAGTAAACTCTGTAGAAGCAGCAGATGAAATTAAAAAAGATTTAGATAAAATTCAACACTGGGCAGACACCTGGCAGATATCATTTAATGTAGACAAGTGCAGGATTTTGCATGCAGGTAGCAAAAACATAAATTTTAAATACGCAATGTAAAATGTTGTACTACAACAGGCTACATATAAAAGAGTTTTTATGTTGACACATTGTTAAAATCTTCCAGATAATGTGGGAAAGCACTAAAAATGGCAAACACAATGTTAGGATATATAGTCAAAAGTGTAGAATTCAAATCAAGAGATGTTGTGTTAAGAAGTATAATGCACTCGTTAAGCCTCTCATAGAATATCATGGACTATCTTGGCATTAGACTACCAAAAAATGTTTCTTCGGTATTAGTTCATGGGAGTTATGGTGGTGTAGTGGTTAGCACTGGGTTTAATTCAGGACCTGTAATGCTATCTGTGTGGGCTTGTGTGCTCTCCCTGTTCATTTGGGTTTCCTCCAGATGTTCTGGATTCCTCCTATAGTTTTAAAACATACTGGTATATCACTTAACTTCTGGGAAAACCAACCCTGGTGTGAGTGCGTGTGTTTGTGTCTGTGTGTGCCCTGTGACGGATGGGTGTCTCATCCAGGATGTGCCCTGCCTCGTGTCAGTTGCTTGCTAGGAAAGGCTCCAGCTCCCCCATGACTCTGAACTGGACGAATAAAATTAGTGCAGAGAAGAGCAAGCAAATACATTCCACAGTTTAACGGATCACCCTACATTGGCAGACTCAATGAAATTAACATTTTTAAACTTTAAGATAATGAAAGGCCCTGATAAAATCCTCAAAGATACTAACAAAGTCAATGCAGTGGTCTGCTTTAGAACAACAGGACACATGTAGAAACTACCGTGTGTGGAAGTGCATTTAAAACTAAGAACAGGAAACACTTCTTTACCCAAAAGAAGTCTGATACAAGCTACACACTTGAAGCTTCTCTAATGAAATGGCTGGATGAGATTCTTGAATCAGTAAGTTAGATGGGACAAGTGGTCTCCTCTCTTCTGTTTTTATTTGAAGAGCTACAAAGAAAGGCAGCATTACAGAGAGGATCAATGCACATCCCCTGAAAGATGTACTGTAGATGCACTGATTGTAACGTTCTGAAACTTCCAAATACTCATTTGAGTACTATTCACAAAAAAGCAGGCTATGAAACACTGAACTTGACTGATTGGAACTCAGGATTAAAGCAGTGTAACACTTCGGTCATTAAGATTACATGAAACTATCCAAGCCAAAATGGTCAGGAAAGGCACAAAAACCCAAAGAAGAGAGAAAGCTTTGATTGATGAAAATGAACTTTCATGTGAATATGATCAATAACTAAAACTTTTTTTAAAAATAGATTACAGTGACAACAAGAATTCACATCAGTTTTAAATATTTCTTTGTTGATGTCAGAATGACTCCATCCATTCTCCTATTGAGATCTGTGCTTTTCAAAGTCTAATCTGCCTGGAGTAGGAAGATCCAGCCTATGGCAAATGTCTTCCAGCTGTCTCATCACTGCAGCTGATAAGACTCCCCTCTCTGTGGGAAAAGGTGGATTCCCAGGGAAGTTACACTACACAGTGCCCACTTCCACCTGCATTTTTTACACATATGGAACACATTGAAGCAGAGTTCTAGCTATATATATATAAGATAAACATATACATACACCTACTTCTGTGTGATTTCAGTGCATTTTATAAGCATTAATTACAACTGTCAGATTTCGGTCTTTGATTTAATCTTTGTCCTACAGACTAAATAGCATGAATATTTTAGAAAGCATACCATTCTAAGTTTTATATTTGTTCTATTGTAGCAGTCTCATTCAGTTTCAGTCACTGTAATATCCTCTTCCAGGGCTATTTGCATCCATTTTCAGAATAATTCTGAAATCTATAAAAATAATTCAAGGAGAGTGTATGAAACAGATAGGCACACAATAGTATTTTATACGGGGCCCCAACATAAGTGCCAGCTTCTTGGTTGCTGTGTGTGATCAAATTATTGTTACAGCTGAAGTTTGATCTGGAAGGGCTGCGCAGGATGACCAGTACAACAAGTGAATCTAACAGGAGCTATATACTTGTATGGTGCATAAACAATTATTTTAAAATGTTTTTTGGACACTTAAAATGTATGACCTCAGTCCCTTTCATGATCACACTTGT
The DNA here is from genome assembly GCF_040954835.1 of Lepisosteus oculatus. Taxonomy (NCBI): domain Eukaryota; kingdom Metazoa; phylum Chordata; class Actinopteri; order Semionotiformes; family Lepisosteidae; genus Lepisosteus; species Lepisosteus oculatus. Next base: position 11,104,495 of record NC_090717.1, read on the forward strand.
TTTGGCTGGCTTGGCTCAGAGTAGGGCAGTAAACTACCGAGTGTTACGGATCCAGTGGCCTAAGACAAAAGACATTATAACAAAAATGTAAAACGTTCTCCAAAAAAGACACAGAACATGACCACTTTTTCTTCATTCACTGACCAATTTGCTTATTTGCAGGCTGCACAACAGGAGAGTTATGGGCACCCTCCCATACAGCATCTTTACCTTGCAGGTCTACTTTATCTTGCCTGCTTCAGTCCCTGTCTTATAGTCATAGCTTGGTTAATAAGGAGTTAATATGTTTATTTGAAAATGGTCATTGTACGCTATGCTTTAGTTATTGAATTTCCACCTCAGGAGAGTGTTAGAGGTGCATTGTGTGTAGACTTGTTATGACAGTATTGCCCTGTATGTCAGTGTATGTGTGTGTAAGTGAGTGTAGGTGAGTGTAATACCACCCAAAAAAATTATTACAAAACAATCTGTGATCCCCTGTTGCATTCATGCAAACAGTAACATAAACAAGAGCTAAAAAGTAAATTAAATGCAAATCCATTTGTGCTACATCTAATTTATTTGCATATGCAATATCTTGAATGTTGGGGGAGGGGATGCTTTGTTTAAAGTTTCCATTGTTCATTTTTATTAGAATTTGCTGAGTAAATTGCTATAATCATCAACATTACCACAGTGTTTATTCAATTACAATGAAGTCACTGGCATTACAGGCAGAAAACAATCCGTTGTTCACAGTTATGACAAAGATACTACCATGGAAGGTTTCACAAACCACTGAACCACACGTTATTTTCTCCGTTACGGTATAAACTCCCACATTTTGTGGAGACTTCAGCCCTTGTGAATACCAAGGTTTTGTGTAACTGAATGTAGTGCCACTAAAAGAATTCTTCCTTAACAGTTGGGGATTGAGCTGCAGATGCTCTGTTTGCGACTTCTCTTTGGAAAGAAGACCCTCACAGTGTCGGGCAGGAAGGTAAACGATGACTGTCTGCACAGGGCCCATGAGAGGCCATAATCATCACTACTTCATGCATGGATGCCGGTACAGCAGAATGAGTTAAGAGCAAATCGCCTATAATCCAATGACAGCGGGCCCCTGAAGTGGAACTAACATGGTCACGGGAAGCTGTCAGTGGGGGGAGATGTCCCCTGTGTTGTGACAGGCATGTGTCTGACCCCCCCCCCCCTCAAACACCCTGTACAACACAGTGTTCTGGGGGTGGGAGGTATCGGAAAGGCACAGCTGAAGGTCGGAGGAGCTCTACTGGAAACACCTCCGCGCTCTGTGACAGCTGGGGGATCGATAGCTCCCAGTCCAGAGCTCCTCCAGTCAAGACATGCCAGCGCCTGCCCCCAGGTACAGAGCAGAGCAATCTGGGTCAACAGGAAGCTCCGTGCAACAGGATGGGTCACTTACACTCTAATGGACGTGAGGTCGAGCTCTTTGGCGCTACCGGGCTGCCTGCTTTCTTCCAGGCAGTGGATTCCAACTATGGATCCCAACTCCACAGATCCGTAATGGGAAATCAACAAGATGCATCTTAGGTGGAAACAAAATCCAAAACCTAAGTTTAGGAATCTTCCTCTGTTTTAAGACATTGTCTTCTATTGTCTTGAACATGTCCTAGAAAACTGTAGCTGTTGCTTTACCTTTTTATCTAAGTCCTTTATAGATACATAACTTGTAGGTATAAATTCAGCCTGTTTTTACGAGGACAAAGGGAGCTTAGGAGCTGCAGAACATTATTCATTGCCTCTGTACAAATAATATCAAGAAAAAAAATCCTCAGAATAGGGGAAAAAATGAATTTGTAAAATTAAAAAGAAAGTTGTGTTACAAGATTTTAACTTCTTAGGTTAAATAAGGTTAATTCAATACAGAACACAATCTAATGCTTAAACAATTGTACTATAAACATTTATATTTCCAGAAAGAGGAAAGCCATTCACAATTCAGGTTATCTCTGTCATTTGATTGCTGTTTTAAACTGGCATTCAAACTGGTGTGAATTAAAATTGGAGCAACCCTACCCTACCAGTATGTTTTGTTTTTGTTCCGTGGGAGGAAACCCACATAAACACGGGGAAAACATACAAATTCAGGCAGATAGCACCCCAGGTCCAGAACTGAATCTTGGGCTCCAGTACTGTGAGTACTGCAATGCTAACCACAGCACCACCTTTCCACCAAACAAGAGGACAAAAAGTCTCCATAGGCCAACTTGGTTCTTAAATACTCATCCCACTACACAATTAATTTTCTGGTATTCTCTGTCACAGAAATACATTCTTAGTTAGAATATCTATTTCAGCTGTAGTCTGGAATTTTGACATTTAGGAGCAAAACAAACCTCTGTAAAATAAATAGATTCAGACTGGTTGCCACCATATTTGAATTTCTACAAGTGGTCAACAAATCTCACCTCCTAGGCAGCAGTGATTGGCTTTGCACAAACTAACTGCAACACATTCAGCTTTTCCATTGGGCTCTATGTTTGGTCACAATTGCTGTCTCAGGACAAATCACTCCCTCTAGTATTGGGGCAAGGACCTTGCTTGTTGTCCCTGCATTAATAAAAAAATGGGCCTCTTAACCTCCTTAAGCTCAATGGACACTTAAGGGCAACTTAAGATGTTTTAAACAGTTATGCACCTTTAAGAAGAACTGTGCAAGGATAAAGAACTCTGCCAAACACTGCTGTCACTCCCCTGACTGAAACAGTATGCTTCAGTATCCTGAAAGTCTGAGTCATACGACTAGATAGTACATGTCTACAAGGCTACAACTTCTCTGCTCTGTACTTACATGGGGCATTATATTCAGCATGCTTCTGTGCAATTGCTTTAAAGGACTTTGTTTTAATGGACTTTGGATTAAGAGGAATTTTGTCTGCAAAATCAGAAATGCCAGACGTTCCCTGCAATAAAAGGAAATGCACAAATACTAAAATAAGGTAAAATAATCACTACATTGGGTGTGGTTTGGGTTTCATATGCTTTAGCAAGCTTTAAACTTACATTTATACATATATTTATAACAAAAGAGCTTTTATTGTAGATTTATGTTAAAAAAGACACAGCGACAGTTTTTATTGACTTTGTTGATTGTAATTGTTCAGAAGCAATAATACATAGAAAGATCCAGTAAGCATATATATATGTATATTTTTTCTCATCTAATAGTTTTTGGGCTATAAAAATGCCGACAGACATTCAGCAATAATACACGCCCCTTCCCCCACATTAGTTTGATAAACCAAGGGTGTACTGTATATTTAAACAGTGATTCAGTTCTCACAGCTGCACCATGCATGCACAAATCACGCTTAACAAAAATGAGTATCAGATTTTTAGATATATCCTTATTTTGTGCTTTGGAGAAGAAACATAGACAGATCCCTCTTGGGATTAAAAACAGCAGGATAGTCATCCTGCATTTGATGGATGAAAACCTTCTTGTAATAAAAAATTCACTAGCAAATCCTTCTGGAGATAATGTGAAAATTCTATCTACTGGGTCTGTGTAATATGAATATCAAAAATATAACACACATGTATCCAAATGCCTGCTTTTCATTAAAACTCTGAAAACAACAAAACAAATGATGAGAGGCACAATTTAATATTTATCGGATTTATTCAATTAACTTTGATCTCTTGAAAAGTCCATCTTTCATGGTAGATGTCTAACCACAAGAAACAAAGACATTTCCTTTGCAAATGTATAACTGGCCAGGCTGAAACACAAGTCAACTGGTTCTGAAAAAGCATAAAGAATGGTTATAGAGTGTCTTGTGCTCAAATAATCTGGGTTTGAAAGAATAAAAATAATTGGAATAGCAACAAGGCTGTGATCAGAATAAATGGAGGAAGAGGAAAATGAAAAATATTTTTAGGAGTTAGTCTTGCTATGATGTGGATACAGAAAAATCTTAGTGCTGTATTCACTATTGTTCATTACTTGTGAGAATATTCTCTGGTCAAGATATAACTTTTCATAGGTAATTGCTGAAAAGGGGTCTTAGTTAATTTTTTCCTTTTATCACTCTGTTGGGTCTACCTTTCCCTAAATTTCCATCCCTCCTTTCTGGCCCTTCAACGCCCTGCCGAAATACACCCGGAGAGCCCACCCTTCTAGATCAAATTTCATCCAATTGAAAAATGTCTTTGTTGCTTAAAAGAAGTATTTTATTTATGGCTTTGAAGAAAAAGCCACCATTTACAAGGAAAGGTGAGTGCTACAAGGGCGCTTTGTTAGAGAACATATCTGCAGTCTCTATTAACACCAGCTCCAGATCGATACAAAAGCATCCCACAGGGTGGAGCAAGCTGTTGGCTGAGAGATATTGATCTCCCTAAACATAGGAGCTTGGAAGTGCTGTTCAGGAAGCCCAGAGGTTGGGATGGGACCGCAGGAAACACAGTTGCCTTTGTTTCTGTGGCCTTGTATGACCACCGAGGATAGCTACTGCCAGCTGAATGTCCCTCTGGAACAGTGGATGTGTGAGCTGAAGTTATCAATAAAATTTCAGACTCAAGCAGGGAGTGTTCACCTACCAGCTAAGTCAGATCTTTTCGGCTCAGTGCCTCAGCTCTGAATGCTGGTGTTTCACACAAACCTTCAGTCAATAACTCCCTGGCTGCTCAGGGCTTTTATATTTTATTTTATACAAAGAGTTGGGGCAGGAGAGCACAAGTGGAAAGCTTAGGAATCCTTCACATATTACACTTAAACACAAGGACACTTTCGTTAAAAACCTCTTTACTGCGATTACAGCCTTTGTGGAGTCTGTGCATTATTAAACAATGCTTGAAACCACATTAATTTTAATATCTTGCTTATTATATAAAATCCTAAAAGCTTCAATAAAACAAAAGATAAACAGGGTTGAATGTTTTATCATAACTGATATAATATGTCTCTTAAACATTGGGAAGTGCTCCTGCATCACATCCTACCTGTCAGGTAAACAAAATATAGTGACTGTATTTATATATTGAATGGAGGTGTTAAGAATCATCTACTTGCTGTATAATTCCTAAAGTTACTGCATTTTTCCTTATAGGAATATATCTTCAGAAATGAATGTAATCAAAACTAATTATTTTTCTTTTGCATGAAGTGGCTAATAGTGAACTAGACACCATATGGGCTGAGAGACAGGGAGGGAGCATGATCTATCAGCTGGAGAGAAGAACTGAAATAAAGAGAAATGAAAATCAATACCTTCCAGGGAAAAAACAATTGTAAAGAAGTAAATGGACCTTTATTGTTTCCAGAGCAGAAAATAAAGCCTGTTTTGCATTCACTTTGGATTGTTTAACAATTTGTTTGAGTCTGATTATCCTTAAATGACCTTAGAATAACACCCACAGATTTATTTTTTTGTTTAACCAAATTTTCATTAGGATCTGAGATGAGATTACAGCCAGGGCCTTCCCTATTGATAAGTAAGTCTGAGGGTTTGGATTGGAGAAGTGGAGAAATGTGTTTGGGATCGTGCATGAAGAGAGAATGGGGAAGAGGGCAACACGATTTGTTTATTGTCCTTTCACTATTACTGACCCCAGCCCCTCTTCAAAGGGGGTGAAAAGCAAAGACCTCCTACTGGGATGGAGGCGAGATACCACTGTTAGGCATTCTTTGGGAAGTGAGTTTTGATGAACAGCTAACTGGTGTGCCAACTGATGTACAAAAAAAGCCCAAATACACAAGTGCCTCTCTCCGAATTGCCTGTTTTATCTTATCTGTGATGGGTTGTTTGCCTGTAGGAGCAGCTGAGCTCTCTCACCTCCAGTCCAGAAACCACCTGACAGTGATGCGTGTACACTGCGCTTTCATCCTTTCTTTCCAGATTTGTTGGTGGTCTTTTTTTTTTAAGAAAAGATGTGGTCTCTGATCATGACACCTAGTAGCCAGCACTGTAGCCATTCTTGTACTATCACCGGATCAGGAAAGCTAATAGCCTCTCGCCTTAAACCAGTGATAATGACTTGAGCTGGTTTTATTCCAATGAAGTGTTTGTGCTGTTGTTGTGAGTGGCCACAGAAGGTCCTTCCACAGGCAAACAGTAGAAAACTCATGAGCGATTGGCCTCATCAACAGTCCCGTCTTCTTTTTTAAGTTTGTCATATTTCATCACATTCTAGAGCGTGTGCGGTATTTTGAGTCATCTCCTGCTTTTGTTCTTAGGTTCCTCTATTTTTATTTAGTTAGCAATGGCGCCAATGAGAGATAGAGCACTTGTGTTCATTTGCCAGGCAAACAGAATATTTGCAAACAAATGCACGGGAACAATGTCACCAAGCTGTAGTTCATAAAATGTGATGGCAAATGACTACATGTTGCACAGTAATTCAATAATTGGCTCCAAAACGCTGTTTGCCACTAATTGGAGTCTACCCCCTGCTGCTTTCACTAAGGTTTGAGGCTTTCTTGAGCACCAGTTTGTAAACATGACCAGATTTAGGTGCAAAGAAAGAGCTCTGTACTGTATGTATCATGAGCACAATAATACTTATGCAAAGTAAAAATGATTCTTACGATTCCTGGCAGCCTCAACTATTCAAAATGTTTCTCACAAATTTACTTGATGGCCAATTAATTTGGTAATTAAGAAGCATGAGTTTACACATTCAATAGATTCCAAAAAACACATTCTGTAAAATAAGGCATTTTCACTCACAGTTCTGTTTTTATACATAGCTGCAGCATCATATATGCTGGAGTACTATTTTAGATTGCATGACTGAGATTGAATTATTATTACTGCAGATTAATCATTCATAAAAGGTCATTATCAAAAGATACTGAAAAGCAGTTCTTTATCCAATTTTCCTCAACAACAATATTGCGTAAGTGTAATTTCTGTTCAAGTCTTACATTAGCTCGGCGACTAAGTGCGCTCTCGGCCACAACAACACTGACGGTGAAGGCCCAGCTCTTGGTGGGTGATGTAAACAATGTACAGAGGTCGACTTTCTCCCAGGCTGGGGGTTATCTCTGTGAGGGACCCTATCACAATCAATAGACAGGGCTGGGCAGTAATGGGGTCAATTGCTTTGTTATCGTTCATGCAGACAATGGAAGAGCCCAGGAGAAATTCCAAAGAAAAGCAGAATCTGCTGCCTAAAGGCAAAGGACAGTATCCTTCTGAGCATGTTGGTAACATGTTGCTTTCTTTCGAAATGCTTGCGACCGTGCCATTTAAATCAGCTTACTGAATATCAGGAATGCCATGGACAGACATCACTGCATTCTAAGCACACAGTGCTGTCTGTCTTTTTTATGTGTATAGAGGTTTCATGGTAAAGGGAAAATTACGAATCACTCTGTAATTTTCAAATCACATGTATTAAAATGATTGCGGACTCAAGGGAAAAAGGATTATAGTCTCTGTTAATGTAAATGTTTATGTCATCCCACTGCATCAAATCAAAGTGCAGGATGTCTTTTTTAGTTTTCACAGTCTAGAATACCATCCTTAGAATTATAAACTATTTTACTGTTTACGATTTACTTTTTACTGTTTGCTATTTGAGTTTATTCAAGAACTTCCTGCAAGCTCACAGTGTACTGCTGGCCAGAAAAGCCATTTTCAATGGTCAATGGACACAAATCAAAGTCAAAGGTCTTTCCCAGAAATTAGATAGTATTAATCGTTTAATAGCAGATTACTTCATCTTAAAAATTAAGAAAGGCCAGAATTAAGAGGAGACCATTTGATCCATTTTACTCATTCTACAACATCTATGAGAATTTCCAAATCTTCCAGATTTGGTAAGTGAGATCTCCCATCAGGTCTCAGGTCTCAGGTCTTTTTGTCCTCTGTTCTCAAGATATAGACATCTCTCTGCAATGCAAAAATGCATACATTTCTTTTACATACAGAATGTCACTTTCAGTTTGTTCATTTGACAGGGATTTCTATATCCTGGTGATCAAAAGTCTTTTCAGAGCATGGACTTCACCTTCACTCAAAGCCCAGGGGTATAAGGGAGATTCAGATAGATAGATGGATCAGCCTATGGAGAAAAACAGCTGTGTGACAAACGTTTTTTCCACTGCTCAGTGCAGAAAGTTATGGTTGGTTGTGCAAACTCTCAGAGAGACCAAAACGAACAGATAAAAATGAACACTAGAATGTAAACATCTTCTGATGTGAGCAGAGCACAGGGGCAGCTGTATTCACACACAAGTATTTTCAAAAGGCCCTTTCAGGTCAAGGTCAAGCAGACTTTATGCTCTTTGTCTTTCAAGACGGACTAGTTTCTCTTTAACTCCTTTCCTTCTCTAATCAAGCAGGGAGTCTGTACACAACTAATGACAATAACTTTAAATAACTTTAATGTTGAGTCTTAAGCCACTTAAATTATGTACGTACAGCTATATCAAAGAAGTCGGCTTTCATTTGTCATTGCAGTAGTGTATGCGTGCTAAGATCCCGATAACCTAGGATCAGGCACAGTGCTCACGCCAGCAGCCTCAATTCGTCTGCCACCCAAACAAATTAATCCCCCCTTGCTTTAGTGCTTCACACTGGAATGCACACCAGCACTGTATGTGAACTTTATCAGTGCTGTGCCTCTCATGTCTGAGCATTGTCTAGCAAGAAGAACACAATGAAATGTGTCAGGTACCTACAACAGTGCCATGTGAGCTGGCTCATTTGGAGCAGCAGTAGAATGTGTGCAATAAAGTCCAATTTGAGATGCTGTCTACACGCACCATCAGGACGGCCCACATGTGGATCCCTGGGCAGGGATGAGACCGGCAGCTTCACACAAAACTGCTGGATAGAAAACTAAATGCCCCCTGGCAATTCTTTCCCCAGCTTTTATCGCAGCAAAGGCTAGATAAAAATGCTCAGCAAAGTAAAAGGAAAATCAAGTGAATACAGTGGTTTCAATTTAACACTGGTCACAAAATAAACACGTAAAAAAATCCAGATAGTAAGTAACCTTTGCTGAAGCAAATCCAGTGAAAGCTTACAACAACGAAAGCTTAAGTTCAGATACAAAATGTGATGCTTACTTTCTGTGGCCAGGAGTCGGCAGAGTCAGCTTCCATAGGGTTTTACAGTAACATAGTGAGCTGTGTTTCTCAGATTGCTGGCCAGGTACCCATTAGGCTGTCAGCTATCAAGTTACTCTCCAAATAAGTTTAAAGCTGTGCCGTGTTTCTCTATCCCTAATGTGGCACAGAAAAGAGCTTTATAATATAAGCCTCTGAGGTTTGTCCCTAAGATTCTTGGTCCTACCTAAAGGATACAATACGGAATTATTGTGATTGACTTCCTGTTTGGACATTCTGTAGAGGAAGAGCAATTTAACCATAATGAGCTCCACAGTTTAATTCAGTCATTTCTACAATGAACTATAGAAGGAGTAAATAAGTGGTAATTATAATCGCAAAAAAATAAGTAGTGCATCAAATAAATTACAAATTACTGTTACAGTGTGATCGTGTAACCACCGAGGCATCCTTCAGGTTAAAGGTTTAAAGTGGGACATATGCATTAGGTTTAACTTTACTACTACTACTACTACTACTACTACTTATAAAAATAATAATATGGAGAAAAGCAGAACAAAAAAGCACTCTCGGCCCAAACCCTTTTTTATTCATGAGAAGAAGGAAAATCTCATCCATGCTATCAGTAGGAAAAGAGCAGAAAGTAGGTGCAGTGACAAGCACAGAGCATCATGTATTTCCATTTATTCTACCTTCTGTTGTAACTCATGGACCTCCCGAGGTCACAGCTCAGGTCAATTGGACCATCATGTCACATAATGGAGGCTTAAAACAATTCCTGGGGTTTTGGGAAAGTTCACTTCAGAACGCTGAAATTCTTTTCCAATCTTTTTTCAAAGGCGGCGAGTCCTTATTTTGGTTAACTTCAATACCAAACCAATCACATCTTCCAAAAACACTGACCTGCCTTTGCTCCACACTCCACACACGCAAAAGAGCTGTCTCTATGGAACTGAAGGGGAGTGAGGAGATCTTGCTGAACAATCTTTGGCTACAACTCGAAGAGTGTGCATTTTTTTGTGCTCATAAGAGCACAACCACCCGAAATGCAGTTTTTCTGAATGTTGACTTTTTAAAAAAAGTTCCATTGTTTTCAGTAGGAGCCCTAAAGATAGCTCTCGCTGTTGCAGGCACGAAGGAGTTAAAGAGTTCAGCTGGCCCCCGGAATGGAGATTCATAACTCCTCTCACTGGCCCTGCGGTATGTGTGTGCGCGCTTGTGATCGCAGACAGCGCAGGGCTACTCCGATCCCAGCTGTCCCAGTAATAACATTGATTCACTTTGTAAAATATACAAGACTCTCTCCTGGGGAGATTGATGCTCCCTGGTGATCAAAGTGCCTAAGTGGTACTTAATGTTATCAGGCTCCCCCTCTCCGTGCCCTCCTAGTTCGGCCTCAGATGTCTTGAAACAGCTTTTGTGAGGAAAAAGGAAAGAACTGAGAAGTAGAGTAAAAAGATGAGTGTCACATATAAGAATAACAGCACTAAAGTGCTCCAAAAAGCACACATACAACACATATTAGATGAATTGAAGAGAGATCCTTACTGTAGCTCAGAATGAACCGTAAGTATATTCTTTCACTTTCTCTGATCTCTGTCCACTTTCTGTGCCCTATGACCTGTCTGTTTCTGAACTGTAGACATAGACCTAACATCCACACTGTGTGCTGAGAAAATATTTTAAATGTCGCATTTACAGAAAACACAGAAATAGATTTTTAATAACTGGATATAACTTTAAACAGACCACAATGTCCAATTTACACATCACCTCTGCCTGTGTCATATGGAAGGTTACTATAACCAACGGAACAACTGCTTTAACTACATTAAAGGGAGGGTATCCAAGATGTTGCCATGTTCCTTATCTGTATCATCAATCACAATTCAAAGGAAGAAACAAGGGGATAATCACCCTATGTATTAATGCTGTGATCCACTAGAGACTTCCCTCAATCAGCACATCACCCAGGATGGCAGGTGTGATCTTGAGAGACATCTGGGATTGTGAAGGAATTCATCTGAGTGACACTGCAGCAGAAATTCAGGCAGCAGGCCAGATTAACACTAATTCGGCATTCGTGATTACAAGAGAAGTTTTCAAAGCTACCACAAAGATAAGAGCCATAAACCTCAGTTGTAATTTTAAAGCAGGATGCAAATAGGTCTTTCAGTCCTGATGATTGCAAATAATTTTTAAATCTGTCTTTTTACCCATCTGTGGTTTGATCATGAAAGCTTTTTTGCCCCTGGCCGTGTTCCTTGTGCCCATTTCAACTGGTATTTGTGGCTCCCAGTTCTCTGTCTGGGCATTGAAGGGGTTAACCCTGCAAAAGGCTTTAGTCTTTCAATGTGACAGATATCAATTGTGCACATTGGACATAAAAAATATTAGCTGGGTTTCAGAACAACAAGGTGAAAAATTGGATCCAACAGGCTCTGTGGCTTCCACTTCAGTGAATTATTGATTCTCTCCTGGATGCTGGAAGGTGTTTCCAGCACAAGGGGTCTGGTAGCTGTCACCGAGGACTTCTGGGAGATGGAAGTGGCTGTCACCTTCTTAAAAGAACAGAGAAACTGTGGCTGCCTGCGTTTAATGGGGACCAGCGTAGACATCGGCTGCGGTCACATCTCAGAGTCTGCGAGGGACAAGGGAAGAGGAAGGAGTCTGTAAGCCACTGAGCTGGAAGCTGTGAAGTCCTGTTTGGGGACAGGAGAGACAGGCTGTGGTACGCACGGTGACCCCTCATGTGGGCTGGCAACAGGCCGAAATGGAAGGTGTAGTGAGCACTCGAGCACAAGAGCGGGAAGCAGGAGCCTCACACGCTGCCAACATATCGGAGATCAATAAGAAGACAGCTCTACTTAAAAGAACAAGGTGGTTTCTCTAGTATCATACACTGGTGTATTATGTGCATGTCATCCAACTGTGCTTCGCTGCTTCTTGTAATCCTTCCTTTACTGTCACTGAGTGCAGGACCTCCAGGAGTGGGGAGAGATCAACCCAGCTGTCTCCCACTTTCTGACATTCCTTCTTATTCCCAGTGCCCATTTCTCAGAGAAAACTATGATGCTGGGGCTTAACTTTTCAGAATCAAAGAAAAACACATCTCGTGACTACAGGTCGTGCAGTGTCCAGTCGAGAGCAAAATTTAAAAAAACAAATGAGAGTAAAACACCCCACTATAAAAGCCTGACCTCTCAGAACCAGGTCAGCTGGCTGTTCAGCAGCAGGCAGTATGCAGGCCACCACAGTAGAAGCAAGCTTATGCTGTGCTTTGCTGATTGACTGTGGAGTTCATTTTGGTTCAATATTTGGTGGGTGAGAAACTTGCCATTGCTTGGCATTACTGCTCACATAAGTTCATGGCTTGTACATTTGGTTCTTGCTGAATTTAAAGTTGGTAGAAGGTTTTTCTTATTTTCTTATTTTAATAAGTGTATGTACTATATAGGTCTGCATTCATTTGACTGCAGTCTTAAATACCTTTCTTGGGCAGTAATATTTACTCCAGTCTCCTCGAGCTCTAGCAGTTCAGCTCCAGTGTGAAGGTTTTCTGGTTAAAGACATAATAGTCCTATCCTACATATAGAGAAACAGGAGCAGGTGGAAGCTACAGTAAATCCACTTTGAAGAGTGTAAAGAGTAAAAACTACACTCTTACTCCTTTGTGGTATGGGAGTAGGCTCTACCTGGTCCTTTGCAGCCTGCAATCATATGCAGAGTCTCACTTGAACCTTATCTGAAGGTAATAGAGTTTTCACTCTGACATTTGAAAACAGTTGAAGAAACGGCTATGTTTTTGCCACAAGCCCTAAGGAATAATTAATACATAAAATCCATGTACACACTACAGTCTGACAGTATAAAATAAGAAAACACTTAACAGACTATATTTATGGCAAATTTTCAATATATTGATTATCAATATAAAATCCACTTGCAATGTCACATCACAATTTCACTTTCTAGATGAGCACCCTTCCAACAACACTGCACATTACAAAAGCTGCTCTCTTTATATCGATAGACTCTGCCTTTTGAAGGTTCCTGTCTCATTCTGTACTACTCAACATTACATATCTGAAACTACTTAAGATCTACAGACCTCCATACTCCAGTTAACACTAGTGCTGGATGTTTAGACAAAAGAACACACTCACATTTCTGCCCCCTCTTTGCCTTGACAATTTGTACTTATACATTAAGATCTACTCCTTAGAAAACTATAACTGCTCTGGCAATAAAGCCTAATTTGGGTAAATTAGCTTAAGGCTAGGGCTGATTGCAATGTATGACCTAATAACATTACATTAAAACATCCCTGGGCTCCTAAGCTTTAAATACTGCTTTTGTGAGTTATCTGAACTCCTGAGGAGTTAGTGAATTTAACTGAACTGACATTGGACAAAGGCATTTCTAATGTGGATACAACAGCTTTGAAGATGATGCTCCTTTTTCTGTTTCTGTACACTAATGAGCCTCCAGGCCTGTAAACATAAAATTTTCAATTTCAAACACAGGTGACAGTTTTTGGAACAATAAGACCAGAAAGAAGACAAAGCTCTCATTCACCAAATGAAGGCATTTTCCTAAAATTGCCCCAGTCTATAATCTCTTAAATATTCATGAAAAACGCTGCTCCATAAACAATTTTCTGTCCTAATCAAAGTGAAAAAATGGGTTAAACTGAACAAAAGAATTCTGAAAACACATATGAGAAGAGGCAGATACCTGCCTTTCTTACTGTAAGCTTTCTGTGTGTGTTACAGCGCATGGGATACCATCAAAAGAACTTGCAGCGGGAATCGCGATACACATGCAACGCTGCGGCGCAGCTGCATCTGAACCCTACAGAAGGCGATCAAGACATCAACAGGGAAATTCTGCAGTCAGCAAGGAGTTAAGAGGCAGTAAATTGGGCCCAGCAGATAAACAGAAATCATCATTAGTCGTGGCTCATCGTGCCGCTGTGATCTCTGCCCGAGAGATAATCGGCAGCTCCTGCTCACCGCGCGGCCATATTTCAAGTTAAAGAGGAAGGCGCGACCTGGCGGGTCAGGGGAATGAAAGGGCCCGTTTGACAGGTCAGTGGGCGGCTGTCTGAAGAAAGGGCCAGGTCAGGGGTCAAACTAACATCAAGATAGGCATGAGCGTTCAGGTCAGCCACCGCCTCTCCCTCCGCAGAGACAGGCGGGCAGCCCGCCAGACATCTGAGCCCGCCGGAGTCAGGCCGCAGACAGGGAGATTAGGGGTTCTTCATCAGCCTCATTATTACTGCTGTTGTGGTTATTGATGATGTGGATGAAATTTTTATTATTATTTTCATATTAACATAATTCCTATTACTGCCAATGCATCTCTTGCACTGAGCAAAATATGAGATACTTGAGATACTATAGTACTTTGCCAGTCTCATCCTTATTTGTATTGGCTTATTTCTATTGTATATTTACTTGACTTTTTGCCACATTATCTAAACCCTCTCCACCCTTATCCTACATTATCATTTACTTTAAAATGTTACACATTCAAACTGCATATCATGTTTCATAGCCCAAAGATTATTTCAAAACTCTGCATGAGAAAATACCTTCTGACTAATTTGTCACCTGTTGAGCAGACATGTTGCCATCATTATTAATACCATTATGGTCAAAGTTGTCTTTATTATTACTGTCTTTATTAGCATTATAATTACATTTGTGAGACCATGCACATCTTAAACACTACCCATGCTATTTACTCATAGCAGGTTGCCAAATGCATCCAGTCTGTTTGTGAATAGGAGGATGTGTAGCTTCGTACTGAAGACATCAGCCCAGGTGAGTGCTTCATGGCAGGAAATCAGGCTTTATGTGGACCTTTACTTACAAAGGAACAGCCCTCATAACTTAATCGCAGGACAGGACAATGAGAGAGAATATTCTGGCTTAATGTCTTTTGTTTTGTTTCATTTACAGAAAATCATCAAACTTTCTAAATCCTGAGTGATCCAAACTCCTTGCAATGCCCTTGACGTCTAACCATGTCACCCATTCACAGGGTAGACACTGGGAGTTAGTTCTATTCTGGAGCTCAATCAGTTTAGTCTGGTGGTACAGTTAGTCAGAAGAGCCCTCAGTAATCTCTGACCTCCTCATTATTTCGGAGAAATTTCATAAGTTCTTCACAGTACTTTTTTGCACCTATGTTAAACATATTATGACCCTGAAAAATGGAGAGTGTCCACAGAACAGTTACAGAACTATGCTTGCCATTCAAATAAACACAAGACAGGTTGCACTTGATTTTGTTTATACAGTATGCTCGTGCATATCTATTGTACATACACAGCCCATACCAGCAAAATTATGAAATAATTTTATTATAAAAGCATCCCCTGTAGCAGCTCCTCATGGGTGCTGCTTCTAAAAATACTAAATCGCAGTGAGATTTAGCCCATAAAATGGATTCCTGAACCAGTTCAAAATCCCGTGTGACAAAATGGGAATCAAACCAAGCCCTCCCTACAAACACGGGACCTGTGAGACCTAGCAGAGACTGAAGAAGGCAAAGGACAAATAGCACCCGTCACTGCACATTGAGGTAATCAACGTAAGGAGCCAGAATGACGGGCAGATTGCACAGACTGTAGCAGCCCCTTCATATAATCCCAGACTAGAGACAAGACTCAGCCAGCCTCACCCTCCCGAATAAAAATCTGGGATTACAGTCTGAGGATCCATAACCCCCGGCTCGTCATTAGACTCTTATTAGCCGTTGTGTTAGAGGGAAAGCTGGGGTCAGGTCTCGCCATCAGTCAGTCTGTCTGGCACCAGGCTCTAGCGCAGCTGAGCGAGATGTGTGAGAGACCCCTGCTGCCAAGAGGCAGGCAGGAAGGAGGAACAAACCGCTCCTAATGGAGACATGACATGTTCGGTCGGGCGGAAACTCAAACAAACGATTAAGGGGCCGTGGAATCTTCAGGGCTGTGGGCTTCCCCCTCTGCTAAGTCTGGCAAGAGCGGGACTTTAAAGAGCCCTGCTGGACAGGCACTGCTCCTGTAAGGCATCTTCCAGGACTGCTGTCCCAGAGTCCAGTCAAGGGCGTTACTGCACAGGAAGACACTACTGTGCGCACCTCGCTGAGCGTGGGATGAGGGATGAGGGGCTTCATATGCAAAAAACATTTTAGCAATTTATTTTCAAAAATGTTATAAGGTAACCCTAAAATACAATGAAAGAACTGAAATCCCTATACATGGGGTAAGGTGACACAGGCGCACACTCATTAACATTGCTGCCTTGCAGCTCTGGGGCCCTGGGTTCAATTCTGAGCCTGGGGTGCTGTCCGTGTTGAGTTTGTATGTCCTCCCTGTGTTTCTGTGGGTTTCCTCTAGGTGCTCTGAGTTCCTCCCACAGTCCAAAGACATACTGGTAGGTTAATTACCTTGTGGGAAAACTGTCTCTGGTACAGGTATGTGCCTCTGAGTGGGCCCTGTGATGGACTGGTATCCTGTCCATGGAGTACCCCACCTTCTGCCCACTGCCTGTATTGGATAGACTCCTGCTCCCCCGTGACCCTGAACTGGATAAAAATGGATAGACCTCAAATCTGGCCTTTTCTGGAAGCCTGTTTATGTTTCATTGGTACCATTCACATGAATGCACTTCTGACTCTCAAATCTGACAGCGTGCTTTCTTTTCGGTTCTGTGTCCCCCATGGTCCAATGGAAAAACAGCAGAGGTCCCTGTTACATCACCAGGCTGGGCCTGGAATGAGTCGAGCGCTTTTTAATGGGATCAGAAGAAAGCCGGTTTCTGATAAGGGTCAGAGTGCCATAGCCTCCAATGCCAAAGATTGATTCAAACTCTGTTTGCCATGCTCTGATGAAGGAAGTGACCTAATGAGCTCCCAACAGTGAGTGCAGAGTCAGATTAGGGTGACTCAGGATCACACGCAGAGCCCTGCACATGAACACGAAAGGTTGCATTTTTCATTTCCTGAAGATGGTCTGCTCTGCAAACCAGGCAAACACTGGCACTTTGAAGAACAGAAACTGACATTTCTGCAGGTTTTGTTTGACAAAAACAGTAAAGGCTGACCACCAGGCTTACTGACCTACTTTTTATGTTTGTTTGTAAATGACTTACTTTGTAATAAACAGAAACGGTCAAGTCAAGTTAAATGTTGATTATACTTTATTTTATTTTTCCTCTGAAAAAGAAAAGCATTGAAATTTGTGAACACCTTTTCTGTTCTGTTCCACAGAGAAGAAAGGAAAATGCTTTCAATTCAGGAACTTAAAATACTTCAGCTTCTCAGGTCATAATTAATATTAGCAAACAATGGTTTGTAATCTGTCAGTCCCCTGCATACAAACCACATAAGTACAGCGCTAAAGGTCACATGCCTATCCAATGGGAAATTAAGTTGAAATAATTGCTTGTCATTTCGTGTCCTGCTTGGCTTTTGCAAAATATGCAAATATATTGTTTTGCATAATATATATATTAATAAAATATTAATTTGAAATTTCAGTTGAACATTGGCCTCAATTCCTTCTGCGCCTGACATTCAACTTTCTGAGCCTCCCACTACGTCAAGGGAAAGATGGAACTGGCCTGGAAAGAAGACCAGGACATGGACTACAGCGTCCTGGGTCTCAGGCAGGAAACCAGTAGCTGTTGATGAAGTGAGTGAAGTCCCCTCATGCGCATGTGTTTTGATTAGCAGGTAATGATCTTTGATTTAATGCGCTGAATGGAAAAGCACGGCGCTGATTGAATTCCCAGGGATGCTCGGCCGACCTGGAGCCAGTGTCACTTCTCATTACGGTTATCGGTGCTCCAGCCTCTCCTAATCTCCCCCAGCCTCTGCCTCTCGGCTGGAGGGGACTGCGTAATGATATCAATAGCGGCAGGGGTGCAATGAATACAAATCCCTCAGCAGAATGTTTGGACAAGAATTTGCTCCCATTTTCCGCCCCTGTCTGTTCCAGACACTAAGAACCTTTTGGACCCCTGTTGGTGGGGGGGCCTAGATATGTATGGCAAAGACGATGCAGTTTAAGTACTGCAGCATGAAGCATTGTTCGGCAGTGAAGGAAGAGATGACCCACCATGTCAAACCAGCTGTCCCAGACATGCAGTTTGACTGTGAGCTGCTGAATCTCATCAGAAAAAAAACTCATCCAAAAAAGAATAAAGACATTTTTTGCTCATTGAGTAAATCACATGTAAACTACCTTCCAAGGAAATAAATAGTTTTAGTACTCTGATTGACAGCTTCCCGCTCAGGAACATGAATGAAAACAGGTTGTTCCTTTCAGGTTCCTCTGCAGAAATCAAACTTGTGGCCTCAAGTAAAACAGCCTTCAGGAACAGGAACCTGGTTTCCTCTCCTGGTTTTAACACGCCAGGGAAACAGAGCCTGTAACAAAAGTGTGTTCATGGACTGGGTGGAATGACCCCCAATTAAGCAGGGAGAGTTAATACAGTTCCTTGTCCTAATTAACCCCAGTGGAAAATACACAAACATGGCTATAATTTAGGCCTGCAAGGGCAACAAGAACTTGTTTATCAGCAGCTTTAGGGAGGGAATGAGGCCGAGCTATAACCAAGTATTTGCTCAGGTTATACAGCTATTCCCTGCTGGAAATTTACTGTATGTAGTAACTGAATTTGTACTTTTTTATCCTAATGAATTGACACACGTCTTTCAGTAACCGACATATTGAACTTTTCTGGTCTGCACTTTTCTTATCCTACATCCTTCGTTAGATAGCACTCAATTTATTATTTGTCCAAGATTCTGTAAGATATCTTCTGGGTAATAAAACATATATTGTGTCAATTCTACCGGTTCTGTAGTAAAAAGTATTTTTTCTCTTTGCCTCCAGGCACTTACAGACCCATCTGCTTACCTTCTTGACTGACAGCATGAAAACAGCTGTGAGGTTTGGCAAAGCATGTTTCCCAGACCTGCTGCTATGTGAGGCCTCTCAAAGAAGTACTACTGTAGATTCTAGAGGGGAGAAGGACTGCATCACGTCTGGCATTCAACAGTGGGGTGCTAACATGGAAACACACATTGGCCAATTCAAAAACACGCAAACATCAGCCCACCCAAAGCAGAAAGATTTGATTTCTCATTTCTAAACGCTACTTTTTTGGAAAGAAATATCCATCCACCCAGAGCTTTCAAGCAAGCAATGAGCCCAAGGCGGGATACACTCTCTGCACTGTATGGCAGTCTGTCTCAGGGCACAGACACACAACTTCCCATCAGGGCCCATTTCAGTGAGTGACATGCTGCTCTTCCAGTGAGGGTTATCTCTCCTGTCAGGCACAATGGAGCCTGCAACATGTTAAATGACAAACAGCCCATTGGGTGAGCATGTGAAGTAAAAATAATAATAATAATAATAATAATAATAATAATAATAATAATAATAATAATAATCCTTACACTTATACAGTATAGCTCTTTTCTGGAAACCCCACTCAAAGTGCTTTACTGGTCAATGGGAGTCCCCTCCATCACCAACATGTGTAGCTCCCACCTGGATGATGTGATGGCAGTCATAGTGTGCCAGTACCCTCACCACACACCAGCTATCAATGGGGAGGAGAAATGACGCCACTTCATAGATGGGGATTATTAGGAGGCCATAATTGGTCAAGGTCATGGGGAAATTTGGCCAGGACACCGGGGTAACTTTCCAAGAAATACCCTGAGATTTTTAATGACCACAGAGAGTCAGGACACGGGTTTTATATCTCGTCTGAAGGACAGCGGTGTTTTTACAATATAGTTTCCTCAACAAAATACTTTTACAGTACATTAGAACCCACACAGACCGCAGGGTGAGCACCCATTACTGGTCCCGCTAACACCTCTTCCAGCAGCAACCTTAGCTTTCCCAGGAGGTCTCCCATCCAGGTACTGACCAGGCTCACACCCACTGAGCTTCAGTAGGTTACCAGTTGTCAGATGCAGGATGATACAGCATTTCAACATCTTGACTAGTCTTCTAATTAAAAAGTGGTTATTCAAAAGAGATAGAAGAAAAACTCAAATTATTACAATATGCTATATGTTCTCTATTTTAGATCGGAATTTGGGACAAAGGAAGAAGTAAAACTGCAACACACACTTTCTTCCCAACCCAATCAATGTCATGAGGCAATTCTGCTCATTTTGTGCTAAATGATCAGCTCTGTTTGACTGCTGTACTGTATATCTTGCAGGGAAAAGACCAGTGACAGCATTCCTCAGAAACCTCACATTCTTCACTGATTAGTTACATAAGAAGCAGACTGTATGTGTCATCTGGGTAAGGCACAGTCATGGATTTATGATGGCCCTACTGTGTGTGTGGTGGGGGTTGGCGATGGGCAATTAAACACAAATATACGTCTTTATGTTTTGATGATTCATCGTTAAACCAGTTGAGGAAAACTGAAGTCAAAACATAGGCTGTCAACTGGTTTCTTTCAACATTTAACAGGTTTATATTTGAAGTTCTGGATATGTATGGTAGGAACAGAAGGTTAATGCGGCGCTCCTTTGAGAAACGTGCATCAAAGAAGGATTAGGTCTTAAGGGAAGGTGCTTATCAGTGGAGTCCCTGAAAGGCTGGTCTAGATTTCAAAATCAAAACATGAAAAAGTCAGTGAAGAATTAGTCAGCATTACTACAGAAAGCCACTTGAATGACCGCAAGGGGGTATTAAGGTCAAGAATGTGGTGTGGTTCTAGAGCTGGGGCTGAAAATCTTTTACTCCCTACTGGCACCCAGCCAGGCTGTGACTCCAGAGTCATTTACCTTTCATTGAGCCACTGTGGTGGGCCAGTTAGGGGACTGGCTACAATGCAGCTGCTGCTGTCTGCCCTCACACTGTTCCGTCATATTTAATTTTTCCAC
Source organism: Lepisosteus oculatus (assembly GCF_040954835.1). NCBI lineage: Eukaryota > Metazoa > Chordata > Actinopteri > Semionotiformes > Lepisosteidae > Lepisosteus > Lepisosteus oculatus. The sequence goes on from NC_090717.1 coordinate 11,125,448, forward strand.
AGCCATCTGTTCGGCATCTTTCAAAAACATACAACAGAGAAGAAAAACGCCAGAAAATCTGTATTATGTCCCAAATGAGAATAAGAGACACTTGCGAAATTTCCTTAAACATCCGTGGCTGATCTGAAAGTATGAGAGACCCTTTGAGTCATTCTAATGTATCCCACAATGTCAAAACTGGTCCTGAAATATAGTATGTGTCCCGTACCAGATTCTTATGGAAAAGCAAAAGAGCTCATTACTTGTGACACAGCTAACTAGTGCCCTATCTCCTTAAAGCACTCACGCTCTCAAAAAACAACCTTTCAATAAACATACACTTCAGAAAATCCTGTTATTCTTTCACAAATGGTTAAAAAACAACCCTTTTTCAATGTTGTGCATCTCGAACTATTTAACAAATAACCTTTCTGGTCAGAAAACTCCCACCCTCCATGCTCTAGCCTGTGTGTCTACTTCAGGATTGGGCAACTAAACTGTTTGCTTATTATTCCTTTGCAGGCTCTCCCAGGAGATTTGTACTCCACACTGGTACCGAGTTGTTTCAGCATTGTGTCTTGTCATTGACAAACACAGACACCGCTGTGAAGCTTAGGAATAACACAAACAGCAAATAAACAAATATGCAAACCTCCAGCTACTCAGGATCCTTGTGCTTCTGTCATTTGACAGCCTTGTTTCCACACCATGCTTTCTTTCTAGAGCAAAACTGCTCCCCATTAATTATGGATGGGTAAAAGTGCATTCCTCAGCTTCTTCTCACACCATCATTTCCATAAAACAACATCTCCCTTTTAGAGGTGCTCTTTCTTGGTGTTTTCGGGACTTGTGAATAATGAATAGTCCTGTGTTTGTCACCTGTCACACTAAATGCAAATAAAATCATGTCTGCTGCATCTAACCACCCCCAGCCCTGACACATACACACAAAAAACAAAAGGGAAACTCATGCATATTACAGTAATCATAACAGGCATCCTTGGGTTTTGTCTCGCATGACTGGCCACTGTAACTCCATTCAGGATCTCTAAAAGAACTAGGTGGAGATCTTACAGCCTCAAGGAAGGCTGCAGAGAAGGACCTTAAGGTATTGCAGGGGAGCTGGAGCCTATTCCAGCAAGCAACTGGCCCAGGGCAGAAGTCCAATTAACCTACCAATATGTCTTTGGACTGCGAGATGAAACCAGAGCACCTGGAAGAAACTCACATGAACACAGGAAGAACATACACATTCCATGAAGACAGCATCCCAGGAATTAAACCCAGGGCCCCAGAGCTGCAAGGCAGCAATGCTAAACACTGCCCCACCATGCTGCCTAGGAGTTTCATTGGAATTTTTCTATTTCCTGCTATTGAGCAAGTCAAACCTTTCCAGAATTAATACGAGCCTTAAACTTAACACATATAGATATGTGGATTTTGATTTTTGAAAGAGCAAAGTTAACATCCACATTGTGCTGTGGCTGTTGAGGGAGCTTCCTGTTTCCAAGCGCAGGTTGCTCACTATAGGTTTAAACAGTACACTACAAGAGACCCCCAACCCATCTGTTCAGCATGAAGGAGCCAGGAGCATTCCCAAATTGCTTGAATGTGAATATTTGTATGTGAATTGTTTTTAAATTCCAAAATAAAAAAAATAAAATTCCAGAAATCTGATTGAAATCTATACTATTGCTTACTTACTGGTAGCAGTAGACTATGTAGAATCTACTTTTTTTCTCAGTGGATGAGCTCTGTTACTTATGTCCTTTTCCACAATTACAAAGCTGTGAACAATCACTGGCAATTACAAAGTGAATATAAAAAGCTGATAATACATGTCAATTAATCACTTAGGCACATATGGGTGGGAGACTACAAATGTCTTAAAAATATAAGGAGTTTGAACAAACAGGTGCTATAGTTTCATCAGTAATTATGCTTTATTGTCTGAAACACCTCACCTTGAAACTTAACTGAGGATTCCTGTGTACTTCATATCAAAACAAAAGAGCCTCTGCAGAAACCCTTGGTCTAATGGTCTGATCTGGCAATGATCCTGTATAATTCACACACACAACCTCAGGGATGGAAGGCTTCAAACACTCAAACTAAGAAACATGGGCTGTAAATGGAAGTCCTGAATATCAATACCTCATCCTAAATAACAACCCACACGGAAGCAAATATTAATGCCTTAAAATATTCATTAGACTCTTGTCTTAAAAATCACAGTTCACAATAGTCTTGGTGTGATGAGCCCATTTCCAAACAGTTCACACTCACTGCTACATAAGAACAAAAGCTTTTATTCACATAGTGCCCTGGTACATTAGCATTGATTAAGCTGAGAACGTTCTCTAGTGTCTTTTAAAATGCAACACATTTATGAAATATACATAGCTCAGTCTCTGCAAGCCATATTTTTTGTCATATTTTTTATTTCTTTGCCTTTTGGCGTACTCTGTGTCCTGGTTGTAATAGTATTAAATGCCAGATATGACAGGCAATCATGTTTCATTTACAGAGCAGTAAGTAAAGATGCATTTTTCTGGTTATTTTTCTTATCTTAAAAGCCAGTAATGTGTATTTCACATCACTGCCATGCAGATTTATTGAAATATTTCCAGATATTTGACTTGTTTCAAAGCAAAGGACAGCTTCTGTCCATTAGAAGTGTTTTCTAAATGTGCCTGCTATAAAATGGAATCTTAAAAGCTGAGGATAATGGTTGAAATGTCTAAACTTCTATCCTTTATTGTTAAAAGTACAAAACTCAATAAAAATGTAGCATTTACTCAGTTAGAAATGCTCCAGCAGAAGCCCGTTGTGATATTGATAGATAATATTTTACAATGCAAAGTGAAAGAAAAAAGGAGTATAAAAATGAGAATATTGAGGGAAAAGACACTTCTGACTTCTACAATTTGGTCATTTAAACAAAATCACAATCACTGGTATTTCTTCCACTGAAGAGGGAATATTATAACATTATATTTTTTCCATAAATTGTCTTCAAATCCTGTTATCAACACCTTAAACACAGTTTTCTTAACTCTTGATTATCATACATACTGATGTTAATAATCACATCACTTGTAATGTATTCAATCAAATATTAAATCCAAAAAAAACACAGAAAAGAAGCTAGACCTAATGTGCTATGCTTTTGAAATGAAAACATTACAATGTTCCTACGAAGTATAAACTCCCTGAAATTTAACACATCTGTCAGTGTTGAGGCACAGACCTGATCAGCCTCTGGACAGACTTCTGTGGGATGTTCAGTCACAGCCTATGCAGCTGTAGCAAGATGACAAAGGTTACCAGCTACAGTTGTCACACAGATGTGCTACGGGACTCAGAGTTGGAGAAAAAGCTTTTTTCTCATAGAAGTCCTCACTGTGAGCATTCAGGATTTGAACAAAAACGTGTAAGTCTCATTTTGTAAAGGCACAAAATGGGACACCATAGCAGAGGTGTGAAGATTTTTGCAAGGCACTGTATTGTTACAGTAGGTGATTTATCCCTATCTACAGCAAGGATGCAAAAAAGTCTTCAAAGAACATATAGCAATGAATAATTATAAAATAAATATTAACACATACAATTCTGGCATTGGATGTGTATATACTGTACAGAGAGATAAAACTGCAAACAATGTATATTCATATATACAGTATAAAGTGAAAAAGTGTCGGTCACACTGACAAATCGCATCTGAGTTGTATTTAAGAGCTGTTTAAGAAAACAAAATCCTTTGATGTAGAGTCTCTCTCTACACTAATGAATGGGTGAATGCAATCCAAAGAACAACGAGCTGCTGTTTAAAGAGAACTGAGCAGAAGTAGACCAGGACCGCTGTGTTTGCAAGAGGCAGGTTTCCAAGGCAGCTCATTAAAGACTGGGAACACCAGCAATTCACTTCAGAACAGGAGTGAATGGGAATGGGCTGGGCGATGAAAGCACCAGGCTACCCCCAGAAGGCTGAGCTTTAGGCATTCTGACATTTTGCAATCAGTAAAACTCAAAAGTTTAACTAAAAAAAAAGTCAATAATTTGGTTATCTCTGATACAGTTCTGTCTTTGATGTGGTTGGCTGTGCAGTGCTCTCCCTGATTTATACAGCAGCCAGCACTGAGCTGCTGTCAGAGCAGCTGATGAATTGGCAGCTCCTGTCCACTGGCGGTCTGGCCTTTGTCTCCCGTCATTCCAGGCTGGAAGGTTTTGCAGGGAGCTCCCCTCCTCAGGGAAGGCTTCTCCTGGGACACCGATTCTCAGCCTTCCAGGGAATCACAGTGATCCTCACCAGCAAGAAGCCAGTCATGTAGTGCACCATTTAAACAGGAAGTAAACTGACCAACAAGGGCAGCATGGAATTCATTACCACACTCTTGCTGTACCTGTGGTACAGTATTTTATTCTTTAAAGCAATGCAATGCAGTGTTTCTGTATTAAAGAACACTGCTTGCTATGCAAAGTATAGTAAAAACATGCGTAACAAATAATGAATCATGAGTTCTGTATGTTAACAAGAACTTTATAAGGTTTCTCACAGAAGTGCTAATACCCTGTTCCTTGGACTAAAAATACTTTACTAAAAGTATTTAATATACTGAGATGTACTGTATTCCTTTTTTTTTATTTTGACTCCATCTTGTACATTTTTTAAATGCTATAGCTTACTAAACCATATAAGCTTATAAAACCCTGCAAAACTCTCTGCTGTCTATTGCGCTATAGTAAATAGCATGGATTGTGCAAATTTAATAAGAGCTTTTAAAGTCTTTGTGAACATTCTTCTATATAAAGTCACTATAAAAATATTAATAAATATAATAGTTAAGTTAAAATGTTGTTGTTAAATACCTAATACAAATTCCTAGAATTTATAACATGTTTAACATGAGCAAAAACATGTATGAATCTGCTTTAACTGTAGGAGACACAGAGTCAAATGACTTGCATTTAGCTTAATATGAATACAGACAGCAGAGGAAACACACAACAAATTAAACACAAATGTTATCATGAGGCTCTACACATTTGAAAATCAATTTAGAAATAAGAAAAGCAAAAGCATATAAAAATAAAAAAGCACCACTTCAAATTCCAGATACTCAGTAAGATTCACAGTTCACATAAACCATGATAATTATCCAATAATCTACTTCTGAAGATGCTATAGCTTCTAAATGGCAAAAGTTGATAGTAAGTAGATCCCATTAAGGTTTAGATGGAAACAGTAAAATAATTCAGAAGAACAAAGAAATTCTCACGGAGATAGAATGTCATGTCCTTCTGAGTGTAACTGGATGAACTCGCCATCAGGCAAAGATGCAGCTGAGGGGATATAAGTCATAACAACACACTCATTCCTTCATTAATTAATGATACTGTATTAACTGTGAGACATACTGCTGGGTCCCTAGTGCCACAGCAAGTCTTTTTTACAGGAGCGAAGAATAAAAATGCTTTAAAAATGCCAATGCTCTGAGGCACGAAAGGTGCAAGGAAAAAAAATCATAGAATGAACAAGTCTCGATAGGTTAGCATATGGAACAGCACTTTTTACTGGGGAATTGTTTTCCTCCTAGAGAGTAATTTAAACTGACACCAAACTTTAAGACATACTGTAGTTTCTTTCCAGATATATTCAGGTCTGTTGAGTCGAAAAATTAAAGACGCAACTTGCTGCATTATCCCTTATCAAAAGCACACATGCCATGAAAACACTACCTCATGTCTCATGCATATTGTCAGGAAGATGTGGCCCAGTGAACAACATGGAAATCTATAAATCACACATCAAACTTTTTTGAAAGAGGCTTAAAAAATTAATATTCCCTTCTCGATACTCTACTCTTTTAGAAATGGAAAAGTGTCTTGCCCAGGAATCAATAATACAGCGTCAGTCATGTAAACCAAATTACCAGGACTTTTCTAGCTATTTTAAATCACAGGTCCTCTGTAAAAGAGTTTTTGCTTTTAAAGAGCCGCTGTACAAATTACTCAGTACCTGTAATGCTAGCCTTAAGGAGTCGATATTTCAGGCAGGAGAAAAGTATGACACTCCACTCTGAACAATAGATGTCCACAGTACACAGGTAAATGTGCTGATTGTCTGCACTAAATTGTAATATATATTAAAAGAAACAGAAATACAAAGCACAAAATAGGGTAGACACATACATATCTACAGTTGGCTCAAAATTATTGGAACCCTTGATATAGATGAACAAACAAACCATGTAAAATAAACCGCACAGATAATTAACTATATTTTGTGGCTAAAAAAATGGAGGTTTTTATTCTAATACAATTATTTCAAAACAAACAAATGTTTTTAAATGAGTAATACTATTTCTCAAAAGCGTAGGTGTCAAAATTATTGGATCCCCTATATTTTTTTAATAAAATAAAAAACTAAATGAAATCTAAGGATCTAAGGAACCTTTTTTGAACTTCCCGTTTCTCCAGGGTATAAAAGAGGTAACACATGTGGAAAATGGGTTTTGTCATTCATCACCAAGAGGAAAGAAAAAGAAGTGACAAATCAAAAGAGACAAATGGTTGTTGATCTTCACAAATCAGGTAATAGATACATAAACGTACAATAAAAAGTTAAATATACCTCTTAGCAATATTATGGCAATAAACAAGAAGCACAAAGGGGAAGATGGTGAGGGAGGCAAAAAATAATCCAAGGTCACAGTTGGAGAACTGCGGTATCTGGCTGCATCTTGGGGATATCAAGTCTCCAAATCATCAATTAGATGGAACACCCATGTCAGCATGCTGTTTGGAAGGGTTACCAGAAGAAAGTTGTTACTGATAACAAGAAATAAATTGAAGTGTCCAAATGACATTGTGACTATGATTTGGACTGGGTTTAGATGTTTAGATGTGACCAACATTGAACTTTCCTTGCCCCTCAAACCATCAATGTGTTTGGCATCAGAACAGTGATGCACACAAAGAAAGAACTTCATAACCTGGTAGTAGATCATTGACATAGTGGTTATGTTTTGTTGTCACTGGCCCTGAGCCCTTGTGAATCAATGGCATCATGAACTCTACTAAGTATCAGGATATTCTGCCCAAAAACCTGGTTGCCTCTGCCAGAAAAATATGATTTGGTTGCAGGTGGAGGTTAAAGCAACCATTCTTAAACACGAGCAGAATATTTGGTTGAAGACAGAGATGAAGGGGCATCACTTACAGCACTGGAGATGAGGTGCACTCCAACAAAAATGTAAAGAAGAAACTGGTTTAGAATTTGAAAACAAATTGGACCCTAGTTTGAATTAGGGCTCTCCAGGACCATGATAGGAGAGACTGATTTGAAACACAGCAGTGTTTTTTGTGTTTTGAACAGTTTTCAAAGACTGGCAACATCTACTGGACAAGCTGTTGATGAATCAAGCATGTCATCTGTTTAATTAAGAGAACTCTGCTCTTTGAAGGCTGGCGAGTACTTCCTGTAGATTGTACTCCTAAATGACCTGTAAATTACTTAAGCACATATCTTTTGAGATTGGTGGTTTGATGTTGACGAACACATCCTGAAGATCCCTTTGTAAAGAATAACAATAGACTGTTTTGGTCTTCAGGAAGGATTTAAATATTTTAAATCTTTTCACTTAATATCTGGCCAACATTTCAGTCTTCTGTGAAGCATATAGGAATAGATAAAAGCTGTATGGCAAGCAGGTCTGGAAAAAGACTCTGTTCTGCAAGAAGTGAGAGAAAGACAAGACTGTGATGAACAAACTGCATGGAATATAGCCTGGGCAGGGTCAGCAGCTCTTATCTCTTCAAATGCCTGTCCTGCCAGAACCGGCTCTTGAGAACCTGAGTGGGCTGAGACAGACTTTTCCCTCTGCGGTCCCACTCGGCTGCAACAAGGACCAGATGGCCGCCGAGGTCTGAGGGCGCCTTCTCGTGCGGCGTGCTAGCTTATCTCCCTTCGCTCGACTTCAAGAAACCCCTGACAGCCATGTTAATTAGCACCTTTTCCCTTTATAAAGAAAAAGAAACAACTCATGTCCACTTAAAGGTCTGCCCTTTCTTCTAAAGGTGGCAGCAGAATTGTATTTACATTGTTCACTTTCTTTCGTTTCAAGTAGGCCGGTGCTGAGAGCCCACTTGTGCTTTTACAATGTCCAGCCAGCCATAGTTTTCGCTAGGGGATTCGGTTCAAGGTTAATGTCAAGACTGATAAGAACTGACAGTCTGAATATGAGACTCAAAGATGCACTGCACAAACCTCCAGAGGTTTGATTGTATTAGGACCATTTTTGGGACCCAGCAGGGATTTAAAAAAATATTTTACTTAAAATGAAATAAAAGCATTGGAAAAGGGAGTGACTAGTTTTTACATTCACTTTTGCATTTTCCTTGTAGCCATTCATGTGTACTCAGTGGTAAACATTTCTGCTTTGCAGTGCTGGGGCCCTGAGCTCCAATCCTAGAGTGATATCTGTGTGGAGGGTGTATGTTCTCCCAACATTTACTCAGGTGCTAAGGTTTCTTCCCACAGTCCAAAGACTTGCTTGCTCTGGGGGAAAATCTGAATGATTTGGCTAAGCATCTGTAGCAACACTTAATCAGACCAAAATCAGCAAAGTACGCACTTACACTGTATATTTGATAAAATACTGTGTTCCATTTCTCTAAAGTGTTAGGAATGAAAGGGATGCAATGGCATCCACTCACTGTTCATTAGGTTTTCACTAGGAAGATGTAAACCCACTGCATGTCTCTGCCTCTTGTTGTGTCAGTTTGATCAAACAAAGGAAATGGCTCTTTTAGCAAGAATTTGGTTCCATTTTGTGATACTGGACTGGGACAGCAGTCCTGTCCAAGTAGCTTTAGCAATGCAATAACAAAATAAGACTAAATATGGTGTTCAAAAAGTACTGAGGGACTGTTATTGTTAACAGCACACCCACAGTTATAAATGCAAAAAAAAATATTTTCTGTTTTATGATCATGTCCTTGCATTGGTATACTCTTGAGCTGTAAAATAGTACTTATCACATACCAGGGCTATATAATTCATAGAATGACTACGTTGTGTTTGGGGCTGCTTGACAACTTACTTATGTGACCCTGTGATGGGCACTTCTGTTCTGCACACGGGGCACGATCATGGACACTCACGGGTCCTGAGCACAAACAGTGGCGTTCAGTAGACCCCACAGAGCTCAGCAATGCAAAAAGAGCAGGTCTTCTGCTGTGGGATAAATCTATACTATCTAGGTCTTAAGAGGGTGATGTCACTTCTATAACATGCTCAGTGCACTTGTGTAAGGACATACAAAACACAGCGCTGTGTCTCATCCTTATTTAAACACGGAGTCGTCCATCCATTTTCTAACGACCTCATTCAGTTCAGGGCCATGGTGGAGCCCTGTCCCAGGACACAGCGGGTACAAGGCAGGACAGACACACGCTGTGACTTGTGGTGTATTTGTATATGTGTGTATTTGTGTCTGCCGTGGACGGGATGCCAGTCCATCACAGGGCACACGTTCTCATACGCCCACACTCATCCCAGGGCCAGTTTCCCCAGACACTTCCCAGCATGTGTGTGGAGCGTGGGAGGAAACCGGAGCTCCCACAGAAAACCCCTTACAAGCTCCACATGGGCAGCACCCCAGGAATTGAACCTGGGGCCCCTGTGCTGCAAGGCAGCCACGCTAGCCCCTGCGTCACTGTGCTGCCTCTGGCTGTTTGATCTGTGCCAATGGTGGAGAAGGACAAACTATTTCATTTTCCTTTTTGTGAACTAGATGAGGGAAGAATTCAAAAGTCATTTGTCTGTTTCAGTTATGTAGCTTAAGATAAAGCCTTTATTTGGGGGGTTCACAGATGCTCAAAGGCTCATCGACCATATTTCCTTGTTTAAACAGCCTCCAGATTTGAACTGGTATATGCTGATCAATTCACCTTCTCCATTACAACTTTTATGTTCATACAGAAGAGATGAAAACAGCATAGCCTGACAGTGATGCATAGAGTATCTGTTTCTTTTCACACAGCAATCCTACAGTACAGGCACTGACCATATTACACAGCTCTCAACATTAACACTGTGAGCTTATTTGGTATACACACTTGAGACAAATCTTCTATTAGCAGTTATATTCAATTGTACTGTCCTGTGCTCTGTAACAAAAACATCATCCACTAAAAAATGATACCACATTTTTTCACTCATTTCCAACACCATTTACATGTGAATTCTTTACGTTTACCAGTTTAACAAATGGGAATAATCATACAAAACAATTCTTTGAAAACTTTGTGGCGAGATGAACTCCCTCAGCAACTAAAGAGTGGAAAAATATTGAAAAGTGTTGACAGTTTAATGATTGCTGTTCACAGTTTCAAAGGCAGTTACACTTGGAATAAAAAAACAAAAAAAGATATCTAAAACTATCCTCCAAATAGTGCTGGGGAGTAACTAAAGTAATCAGATTCCAGTTATCAGTAACATATAATGGTAACAGTACAGTACCTTTTTTTAGACACTTCATTACACTGAAATGTGTCAAATCATATTCTTTGTACAAATGTAAAGTAGAAACTTAAGTTACTTAAACCTTTTCAGTCTGTATTTGAAGAAATATTGTTGTAAAAGTGAAAACAAACTACTATGAAGTCTTTGCTCATCACATGATGAGTGCATATCCTGTATCATGTGTGAAAATGGTGGTATATTTAATACCTTATAAGTACACTAAATTTGAAATGCTCCAGCAGTTTAAGCAGGGAATATTTTTTAATAACCTTGTTGACTTTAGTGGGATGGATTAGTAAATGCCTCTCTGTTTCAGCTTTTGCTGAACACACATTTTTTACGTTTTTATGTGGATGCCACCATCTTTTTAGAATGACTTGCATATTGCATGTTATTAGCAAATTTCCCCATAGTACTTGTAGCTCATTTAAAAGTGAAATATTTTAATTAAGACACTATTCTTCAATAAGCTGTAAATTCTTATGTTTTACTCTTCAACTAACTGTGAATGTATTTATAGACATTCTGGCCAATCTTATTCCCACCACTTCATGTTTTTGCCAAAACATACTAACATTTTAGAATCTGATTCTAAACATTACTAAACTCTGGCACTTCAGCTCAACTGCAATGTAGTTTACAAAAGACCAGAAAATCCATGTTAGGAGATTATACCCAAAACAATCAAGCACAGTAAGGTGAATAAGTTGATTTGCAAAGTTGCAATAAAAGCAAATGGAACTGAGTGATAATATGGTACGGATCTAATGACAAGTACTTTGCTTTCATCCCACAGAGCTCTACATACGACTGCTGGCCCACATCACCCAGCAGTGAAATGCAGCTCCCACCTGTGACACACAGCAGCCATTCTGCACCAGCAGTACCACCTCACAGCTGATCAGATGGAGAAGCAAGAAACTGCTCCACTAACTGATTTAAGCTGGAACCTTATTCACCCCACGTATTGTTGGGTAAATAAATCTCTTTAATCTAAATAAATCAATGTAAAATATGATTAATTACCTCTTACAGCACAGTGTCCCCATTCACCATACACATTTAAAAATTAAGGAATACTGTATAATTTACCGTTAGCAACAATACAAAAAAATACAAAGCCATTCATACAACAAAAACCATGGTCCTGCTCCAGCTGAGTTCTTTAATTAATGCACTTTAATTGAAAGAAGTAGCTTAGCTGGGATGTTTCCATTTTCTTCTGCCCAAATGTTGGGCAGCACTTAAAAAATGCAACATGTTCAGGGCCTGAAAACAATTAAACAGCTCAAATTAATTGTATTATTAAGTCAGTTAAGGGTTCCGTTATGCCACTGAAAGATCATGTGGACCAGAACCAGGGAGAGGAACCCTTGTAATTAAAGAAAGTTGTACTTGGGTCATAAGCAGTGTTAGTGGACCCCTAGGGGGCTATAAAAAGACAATATGCAAGTGAGACTAAACCAAAGTGCGGAATAACAGCAGTACTATCATCTGCTTCCATGACATAAAATGTTTTTTTCTTAAGTAACAATTTTTTTGCAATGTTTTATCAATGTCTAATGAGTGCAATGTCAGCAACATGCAAAACTGAAGCCTTGCAAGAAATAGCTAAAATGGAATATTTTGCCAACTTCAGACATCAACACATAAAAGGGCCAAACAGGAAAAAGTGGTGGAGATGCCAATCGTTTACAGTTGACTTGAGTACAAATGAATGTGAGACCCGCTGTACTTTGGTCCATTTTTCCCCATTTCGTTTTCTCATCTCATAGATTCTCATTAGTAAACTAGCATATTTACGAAACACATTTCCTCAGAACACAGCAAAACCGCTAAGACACCTTCAGAGCTCAGATTCATCTTGTAGAACTATGCCTCTGCTTAATCCCTTCTTCCTTTTGAAGTTGAGGCCGTGGGCCCTTGTTTTTGATGGATGGCTCTTCCTCACATCGAACACGAGACTCCCTCTCCCGGGTCACGTCCTGTCTGCCCTGGCCTGCCTCGCACTTCCCCAACGTGTCCGGAGCCGCTCGAGGAGCCCGGGAGCGCGCCGCCTCCTCCCCCAGCCCCTGGCGCCACGCCGTACCGGCGGGCAGAGCCAGAGGGCCACCTGGCCACCGGGGCCAAAGCAGCGACCCTACCAAAGATCACCTCCCTGATGTAGGAAAACACCCTGCTCCTCCGACACAAGACGTTGGCGTAGCGGTAAATTATGTTCATTCTGGAATTGAAAACACAAGTCTGCCTGCCCATGGGAGAAAAAAAGAAGGAGCAAGTCTGTCAGCTTCTTCTTTATGACTGTGCCTCACCCAGCAAAACACAGTAGATTGAAAATGCAGACAATCTTCAGAAATGTAGGATTCACTGTTATGTTTGGCTTTCTAAAAAATCCATAGATCCACTGCAACCCTTCACAAAGGAAGATGCTCATAGCTACATCACTGCATCTTGGATCTAGCAGGTGGATGAGCCATTTCAACAAGGAGGGGGGGATGCTGATATTCACTAAACCTGGTGATAATACCCTTAGGCTGCTTCACCGCCAATCTCAGCAAGACTGCAGGCCACCGCAAGACAAAACTCAACACTATTGATATGTGGGGTATTTTGCGTTTAAACCCTCATCCCATGCACAGTGAGGTGCACACTGTAGTGTCTTACTGTGCAGCAAAGCCCTGTACTGGATTTCTTTTTAACCTCACAGCTCTTTATCTAGTCACAACTTATGCACTAATTTCAATGTGAACAGTTAAATGTAAAAAATACATTACAACAAATTCAAACTGTAAAACACAAAGCCCAGATCTTAATAATCCACTATTATCATAACTCATGAAATGCAGGTCTGTGACATACTGCAGATAAAGTGAATGATTTCAGCAGCATTTGGAAATAACAATAATAAAGTGAAAGCCATTTTTCCCCAAAAGTAGAAATCGTTCCATTCACCCAAAATCTATATTATTTCCATATGTTCAACAACTAAAATAGCTAAATCGCCATCATCACTAAAAAATCTTTTGATTTGTACAATATAATGAATACATTTTTTAATTTACCACAAAACAAAGGGCTTAGTTCTCCCTGTGTGCAAATTGCCTAAATCACTTACCATTAAGGCAGTTTTATTTGCCAAAGTTAGAAAAGTGAGCTGTTCTTAATGGGGACATTTTCCATTTCTATTACACAATCATCCTGCAACTTCACTAAAAGGTATATGAAATTGTAAAATAAAATACAAAATTACTAAAGGTAACAATGAAGTTATATTTATTTTTATTTCAAAGCAATTGATTTAATGGAGAAAAATACAATGTCCATACTAGAACTATACTAATAATTACTATTCAAGTTGCCTTAGTGTGCCATATGAATGAAAAGGAGCAAAAACAAACACAAAATGTGATCATTTATTATGATAACAATACATTTTATAACTACACAAAACATTTTCCTTCTTGTTCATTGTTGAATGTAGGTTAATTCTATACTGAGATCTAAAGAATAACAAATGTGGAAGTTCAACGTAAAAATATTTTAATTCTGTAAAGAACCAAGATCAGATTTTTTACAAATGAGACCTTTTATAAAGCATTCTTAAAATTTAACCAAAACAAGACCCCACAATTTAATTCATTACTTTCACAAAAATTATATATTGTATACATATTCCTTTCATTAAAACAAACTGGATATTTGTATAGCACGCTACTGATATGAATCAAAAATGATACAGTACAACATTGTAATTTTCCTTTCTGCTTGTGTAGAGCAGAAATGAAAGTCTTGCTCTCTCCACAAAAAAACCCTAAACTTCTGTCTAGTTTCTCAGTCCAGCTCCAACAAACACATCCTATTTAGTTTTAAAAGAAAGACCCAGCTGTGACAGCTTCACCAAAGTCATTTAGAAGAGAGTTTCCAAAACAGAGAGCACATTGACTAAAATTCCTTGCCCTAGCCCCTGGTTTTAAGGGAATCCAAAAAATCACCATAAAAAAACAAAATGGAGCTACTGTATATGTAGGCAGTGGGCTCTGGAGGTAAGAGGGACCTCCCTCTACGTACTGTATATATTTTCACAGTTGAACCCCACGCAGCATGCTTTATGAAACTACCTGTCCCCTTCCCTCACCCCTCCTGTGCTTTACTGAGAACTTCACTTTATTAGGCCTCATTTTGCTCACCTTTTATCACATATAAAGTCTAAACTGTCCAGCTATTTACCATCACACAATGAGTAATACATTATAACCAGACAATAGCAGCTCAGCTTGTGTGTTAAAGAACACCTGCACTTGAAAAAACAACAAGGTTCTCAAAAGTCAAGCATTTTGCACAATGTCTTCTATTTGTGATCAGCAAAAAACACAGGCAGCTGTCATACTGGAATCTGTCAGACACTGACATGATGACAGGTCATCGATACGTCACACCAGTAAAAACCTGCACAAGCTATAAAAAAATATATATTCCATGACAACACCAACATTCTTTGTCTGCCTTTTGCAAAAACAGACTTTCTTGCTATTCTCATCTTAATTACTCTCAGTGCCAGACATCACATGGGCACCTCAGGGGTTTATAAAAGCACATGCAATGATTACTGGAATTATTGGTAATTGCTCAGATACAAGCTGAAGCAAATAATTAAATGTGTGCTGCACCTATAGAATACTGTGTGTGAATACAGGGCGATTATCAACAGATGAAGCTTCGTTTGTATCACTGCCTTTATACTATATACATACTGGAATTATGTCAAAAGATTTTGATAACCTTCTCTATATGAGGCTTCATTAGTGACGTTCTTCAGGACCTATATGACTGGACTCTTGCAACCTCAATCAGCTGTCAGGAATTAATCTAAGGAAGTTATGTCCCGCTGATGAAAAGATTTCCTAGACTTGTGTCATGTTATTTATGAAATTTTGGTAAAAGCACAATCAGAATGCACATTTGGACACTAGGAGAAACATGTTACAATGTTTTTATCGACTTGGCTGTGACTGACTGAAATGAAATAAGATTAAATAACCCGCCGGTTGGCTGTAGTTTTCTAGCCTGGCCACTGAAACAACCTTGCCCTCAAAGCATTACTGCATAGATCTGCTATTAATTTGACTGTTCCAATCAAATATGTTTTGTACTTTGAAACAAAGATCCTGAGGCCCACGCTCTCACAAAAGCTGCTCTTTTACACTTTTACCATAAAATCAGCATTTGTGTTCCTTATTAGCAAGGATATTGTGGAGTAGGTGGGGGCAAGGATGAAGAGCTAAAGGCACGGAGTGCAGCGCCACCTTCTGTTCACAAAACAGATTGCATGTCAGTGGACAATCACAATCAAAAAACAGCTATTCAATGACATTTCTTTTCAGCATGCGCAAGCCTTTCAAAAAGCTTTCACTCCGAAAAGTAATATACATATAGAGTGGGCAGTGATAACTGGAAAATACCAGGAATGATCACCTGTATTCAGAGATTTGCAGATCATGACAAAAGAGCACTTTTCACAAAGGCAATCGCGTGGGATAAGAGTGAACTAGAATCGGATTCAGAACTGAACATACTGGGACCTTGTAACAGAGGCATAACAGCTTGAGTAGCTCGACTTGTACCAGAATGCATTTGTTTTCTGGTACCGACTCACTGTGTTCCTACAAGACAAGAGCACTCAAGAAGAAGTTGTGCTATGAATGAGCTACTAGAAGCCCAGCTAACACCAATATACTGTACTGTACAGAGTGCCTTCTGTTTGAATGCAGCTCTCCCCATGTCCTCATGTAACTGGTAGACAGTGGGAGTGTAAATGGTACAAGCACACAGTTTGGAGTTGCTTTGGGTCCCATCTTGGCCCCATCAGCTGCAGCTGAGCTGTCTAAAGAGACCCCACCAGGGTCAGGACCAAACTTGAAGGGATTAAGATCAAAGCGGCTGGAAAAATGCTTTCCTTAACTGCTTGCAGGTCCTGGCTCCCACAGGCGGAGGAAGACATTGCTGTTCTTAATGGGGACATTGTTTAAACTGCTAGAAAATGCCAGATTCAGTTTCTAGAATGTAAATCCCAGAACCAACACTCACCCTGCCTGTTTTTTGATATTGAGTTCTTTAGCAGAGAGTCAAGGCTTTATGGAAATGGACAAAAAATGCTCGTTTAGAACTGGTCATTTACCGTTCCTTATAATTTCCCTTAAAATATATTTGTATAGCCATACTCCTTTGAAAAAGTTTCTTGGGCACAAAAAAAGAATAAAACTAAAAAAGGACAAAAATGGCAAGTCATTCTTACAGAATGTCTATGAGAAACCATATTTTGAAGAGGTAGGAACAAAAGAAAATATTAGGAAAAATAAAATTCAAGTACAATACAAGTCAATAAAAGGCTTAAAGCAGATACAATCACTGCACTTACAAGGAATTCAGATCTGATGTAAATTAGCAGATGGTTTCAGAATCTTTCAGAACAATGTCTCTGAAAGATTCTGAGACTTTTTTATTTACTTTTTGCGTCTCCGTATGAAATAAAAATGTAATTGTGGAATGACTTGATTACTGTAGTTTAATACTGATGTTTAATCATTGTAAATTTGTAAGATTCATAAAATTGTATCTTGTACTTTGTAAATGGTTTCTTAATTTTCATACCATCTCTTGCCAAACATGTGAATTTCATATTGCCAGAGGTGCTATCTTCTTTCACGTGATATCATTCAGCACAATTTAGTGGGTTTTTTTGTGAGACAAGAGGAAAGAGTTCAACACTCAGCTGATCAAATGCAGGCACCAAGGCCTGTTCAAGAGACGTTTCTCCTCATATGTAATTAGGCAGTTTCTTGGGAAAGTCAGGGAACCATCACTAAATTGGTTTTGACTGTATAATCGCAATATTTACAGTACAGTTATTTCTATTTTAAATAGCTGGATTTGGAGAGGATAATACAAGTCTGATAACAATAAACAGAGTGCTGTACAGTATGTGCCTTCAACTTAACCCCACAAAATTCACAGTCCTTTTCAAGCACTGCATCAACAGTCAGATTCACGCAACAGTATTTCCACAGGACCACCACAGCGGGATGAAACTAAGGAAACATTCCGGCTTAGATTTTTGTTTGTCGGTTTAGAGTTTGGTGTTCTGGAAAAAATGGCTTTTGTTTACCAGGTTGGTTGAATGTGTGATCATTTACCACATTTGTTCTAGTGGTTCTATGAAGAAAAGGGACTCAAACAACTTTTCCTTTACCAATATGTGCTGTTATTTAAATCCTTCTGTATGTCTATAAATACTCCTCGGTTTTGATGCAGGGCAGCCCCGAGATAAACCAAGACTTTTTTTTTGTTATCTTAGGTGCACTGAGTACCTCCTTTTTGGCAACCTTCTCAAAAAGAAAAAAAAAAGGGAAGAAAAAAATGTTGGAATTCTTTTCATTTCCATAGTTTCTTTGCCCTGGGTTTGACAAATGAAGTGCCGGGCCCAAGAGCAGTAAAACATTAGAGGAGGAAGAAAGAAAGCCTCTGTGAAAGTACAATATGTTAAACCAAAAAAGAAAAAAATCGGTAGCGCTCATATCTCCACGAGTGGTCAGGCAAAGGTTCAGGATCAATATGAAAAACAGGCTGAACACTGTCCACAATCATCGCTCAAGGACACCATACCCTAACAGTATGTTTACAACTACTGAACACAAAACCAGAAACAAACAAAAAGGAGAACTGAAAAAGAAAAGAATTCAAGCTGGACAGGTAGGATGTGAAGTGTGAAGTGACTGTCAAGGAGGAACATGAAGCAGGAACTGGACATAATCATCCTTAGGCACAACAGCTGGATCCATTTCAGATTTGACCAACTACAGGGACTTTGTCAATTGTCATAGAGCAAAAAAAAAATCTAATTAATTCATATTTTTTAATAAATCAAATCCATCCACCTAACCGCTTCATCCAGTTCAGGGCAGTGATGGAGCCGGGGCCTATCCCAGCAAGCAATGGGAGCAAGGCAGGATACACCCTGGACGGGACGCGAGTCCATCGCAGGGCAGACCCAGAGACAAACACGCTCACAGTCACACTTTTCTGAGGAAGCCAGTTAACCTACCAGAATGTCATGGGACTGTGAGAGGAAACCAGAGCACCCTGAGCAAACCTCCATGGACACAGGGAGAACATGCAAACTCCATGCAGACAGCACCCCAGGAATTGAGCTCAGGGCCTCAGTAAGGCAGCAATGCTGACCCCTGCACCACCCAGTCCTAAAATACCACACATTATTCGAAAATGAAGTCTCAGAAAAAAGCACTAAGTGTGGTATCATGCTTCTGGGCTTGGCTGGTAATAGAAGAGGCAATCATTTGTAAAACTCAAATTGGGCTGAAATCACTTTTTTACAGAGAGATTATTTCCATGTACAGTATGGTGCCATTGAACATCAAGGTAGAAGCTTGTTGTACAGTTTTCAGGAATCAAACTGAATAATTACCTTTAACTAGAATACACTTTAGAGATTCTTAACTGGATTTGCAAACAGGGCCAGGATAAAGACAGCATAATTTTGTTCTTTAAATAGTACTGGTTTAAACCTGGCTCCTGGCAACTATTAGCCATTTTAGGATATTTGTCATTTAGTCGAGCTCTTGTTCACCCTCCCTGTCACACCTGGGTTCACGCCTGCCTCAATCACACTTTACACTGCAGTCCAGTTTGCTACCATCACAAAATGCAACATCTCATAAAAACATGCAAAACGTATGTAAGAAACAGATGGGACATTGAACAGCCTGGTTGGAAATGTTAGTTTGTAACTAACAGTAACTTTGTTCAATCTGGTAATTAAGATGTGGTCAAGCAAGTCCTTTTTCTTTTCTCTCCACTTAGGAAACCCACTATCCGAGGCAAAAATTTGCAACAAAATCAATAGGACACTAATTAATGTACTCAGCAATGAAGTAAAACACCATTATTATTCAGAGCGGCTTGATAGGAATTATTTTGACACTTTAAGGGAGCAGTTAGACTGAAATGAGTCGGCTTAGAAGCAGGGAAATCTGTAATACCCAAGGCCGTTTTCTAGCAGGTCAAGCCACTAAACAGTCACACAGCAGAGCAGAATCTGATGCTGGGCAAGGGCCTTATCGAGAGGCTGTAATTGGTTCGGGGACATTGCTTCATGGGGTAAGGGTCTGAGGAAGGTGCTGACTAGATACAAACAAGTTGGCCATGTCAGTGCAATCCAGGAGATAACCCGCTTCCACCCCATTAAGCAGGAGGTCTTTATAAGGCCTTGCTCCTCAATCAGGGGCACCTGAGTCTCCAAAATAACTGCCTTGGCAGCTTTCCAGAATGTCTATACCCATCGGCACTGCCAGGACTCCCTCAGCATAGTGTGTGAAACTCATCCCGTCATCCCTCCTTAAGCCCTCCCAGCAACATACTTCCAGTCTCACCGCTCCCGTTGAGCAAGCATTTTAAAGTTGGAATGAATTTCTTTTACACATAGAAAGCTATATAAGAATTACCATTTAAAAAACTGCTTACATTTACAACACGTAACCAATCCTTTTAGTATAAAAGGTGTTTAATTTTCTCATTGAAATAACGATGACATTATCTGATAACAGATGATGGTTTCAGTGCTCATGAATGCAGGTGTTCCTCATGGGTAATCTTAAAAAAGGGCCGATTACATTCGCAGGACACAAGCATGAAGGAGTTCGCTGTAAGGTTCCCTCAAAATCTATTTTAAATCACTGCATCACCAAACACATTATGAGACAAAGAAAGCTTGCAGATATCAACTTAACTGAAAGAAAATTTTGCCTTTGAAGTATTTGGAGCAAAATAATTGCTAAATTATTTAGTTGAACTGTTTTCTACATTTTGAACCACACTGTTGTCTGATTACTTTATATAAAAGATAGTGGAGAAGTGTCAACCTTACCAAGTACGTACTCTCTAAGGCCATTTAACACAATCTCCTCCCTTTTTTCTGAGAGCATTCCTCGGTCCTGTCAGCACAATGACATCTTCATCAGTCTCAAAACTCTCAGATTCTCTTAAAATTTGGAATGAGAAAAATAATCTGACAGCTCCAAGTCAGAGGACTTACAACACGTGTGGCTCACATCCAGAACGCCTCAATGTTTCAGTGGTCACAAATATCGAATCATCGTCTTGAATCACAACACCACAGGTCACATATTTGACGTAGAGACACCTCATAATTTTTAATGATTTGTTTAACCATATGAGGCAACAGAGAACAAATTCGCACTTGCGATGACGACCATCCAGAAAGATAAGCTTTGCTGACAAACCGTGTCTGCCACATCTCACATTAATTGAACACTCCTTGAATGTGATCTGGCTTATAAAAGAGCTACGATTCCAGGTTTATTATACCTGCATACTGTAGTACTGTGCGTGTGAAACCAGGAGAGTGCTGTACAGCTTCAACATCAGCCTTCCAAGGCATGGGGGTTTCACGCACCTTGGATGAGCCGAAGCACAGACGGGCAGAATGCTCTGTCTCCTTAAGGGCAGGCAGAAGAGGATGCAGTATCTGCGATAGTCTGGAGATAGGGCAGAGCCATGTGGTGGCTGTTTGTTTTTGCTGGGTCTTGGTGGGTGGCCTCGCATGTCCCTCAGTATCAGTCTGAGACCCTTTGCAGTGCATGTGTGTGTGTGTGTTGAGGTGTCTGCACTGCACACCTGCACGGGCAACGGCTTCCAGCTTTTCAAGTCAAGGACCGGCCGCGGTGCAGTCTTAGTGAGGACAGATGCAACCGATTGTCAGAAGACCAATTTACCTTCCATACACAGTAGAATAAACAACATTTTTGCTCTGTTCTAAGAGATTAAGATATTGGCATGTTTATATAACCTACTGTATTCCTATTTTTTTAAAATATCTGCATCATTATTTTGAGACAGTCATAAAGGTTAAGCTAATCTGTCTATTTTGCCATGACAGATAATATGCATAAAATTACTCTTCACTTTATTTTAAGAGCTATCAAAATTCAGTCATACCAAAACTCCTTCTTATTTAATCTGAAAAGCAGATTTTACTAAATGTGTCTTAAATGCTATAGATAGCATGAGAGTGGCATTAACATGCTTTTATCCTTATCATCGGCTCTTTCAATTTCCTCTCTGCGTTTCTCACATCTGGCTACACCTCTGCCTCCTATAAGTTTAAATGATATGAGGATCATTCAAAACGTTTTTCCTCCTGAGGTGAAGAGCTAAATAATAATGCAGCACACAAACTGTTCCTAGGTGTGAGTGAGTGCGTGTCTGTCTGTGTTCTATGATGGACTGGCATCTCATTCAACCACGAAATGCAATAAGCAGTTAGAAATCAGACGGATGGACAATGCAATAACATAGCGTAATGTTATAAATATTAATTTTAGGAAAATATTTCCTGATGTGCCTAGCACCACAAATCTATGTCATTTAATCAGATATAGAGAATGTCACTGCTTGTAGCCAGCCAGAAAAGTCAAACACCATTAACAATTAATTGCCGTAGCACCTCTTGCTTCTATCAGTGTCTTAGTACCTGCTTACACTGCAGGGCCTAATGCAGACAAACAAAGACACTCGCATTCTCTTGATATATGAATTCAGTGACACCAGCAGAACTACCACTATCGAATAAAGAGATTAAAAGAAAAGAAAACAAAAGCTTCAGCATGCTGACGAGGCCCCAGCTCCCAGACTGCACAGATAGTCTGACAGGTCTGTGTAAGTAATCCGTTCTGCTGAAATAAATTTTCCTGTCTAATATCATGCCCAAAGATTTATTTCCGCGAGACAAAAAAACTCCAGCAGAACATAATGCCGCTTGTCTCACACCAAGCTTTCCCATATTTCATGTGTCACGCACAGGGGCCGGCAGGCGGGAGAAAGGGGTTTTGTTCCCGTCTTTATTAAGCTCTTCCACTAAACAAGCTCCAGGACAAGGAAGCAAACACACAGACTGAGAAGGGTGGGGAGGCGATACGAGGAAAGAAATACGAGCGAGGCTTACCATTACAATTTAGAGGCTAATTCATGTCGTTATTGTCTCAGATGGGGAAGAAACAGGTGTGGATAAAAACTATGCCGCCAAGTTAGAGTAGTTTGTACAATATTGTTTTTTGAGAATGAAGCAGATTCACTTGTGCCGGGGGATGCAGACAGACGAAAAATCTGAACAGGCATACTGTGTCATTGCACCACACCAACTAAAGCCCCTTAAACATGTACAGTAAGTTCAATTTTTGTGAAGTCAATTATGTGAGCATCAAGGGTCAAAAGGTACATCTATCACCCAGGACTAAATGTACACCAAAACATTTCTGCAATATTCTTTACGCTGTCGTTTTTGAAGGAAATGAAATATGTGTCAAATGAACGTCCTCCTACCTATTAATAGAATTGTAGTGTATTTTAGTGTTCAGATATGTAAACTTCACGAAACTGAAGAGTAGCAAATTGTGCTGCTTGAATACGTATATCTCTTTAAGTTTCTGTTTTAGGAACTAACTCAGAGAGTCAACATTAAATGTATAACAGAATCCAAAAATACATAGAACGAGAGAGGAGGATGTTTCTCTATCCTTCTGTCCATGAATACCATTTCAACAGTCATCAGAAAGTCAAGCATTTCTATTTCCAAAACAATTAAAAGAACTACAACATTTTGTACTTTGTATACTACAATGGTGAGAGTGGCTCATAGACTCTGGAAAATAGAAAATACTTATTTCTGAACAGAAAAGTGACTGCTCTTGGATATACTAAAAAGGAACAACAATCTCAGTGTAGTAGTATGAAATAAAATGTTACTGTTTTTTCAAAAATACCCTAATTGGAACAAAGGTTGTGCTATTTGTAATAGTTTTTCTAGTTCAAGTTCCAAGTCTCAATGTAATGAATTCCAGGAAAACTCAATTTCGATTACAATCCCTAACCAAAAATATGCTGACAGTACTTGTAAAAATAGACTACCACATCATTCCAGCATAAGGTGGATCAAGTTTAGGGTTACTGCTCTTGAAAATATCTTGTGCATGCTTTTAAAAAGCAATATTTAATTAATGCAACATCCAACAATATTTAGTGCATTAATAGATGACAGAGAAAACACCACACAATTCCCTCCCCTGGTGTGTAACGCCAGTTCCAGAGAAGGGTGGTGTGCAATTGTCTTGAAAAAAAAACAATCAGGTTCCTCAGGTGCAGCCCACTTACCAAGCAGAGTGTATGCAGCAGGGGCAAAGGTCACAGATCAAGGGTCAGTCACAGACCTGCTTAGGATCTGAAATCCCGATGCTCTTATGGACCTTGCGGTCACCTGGAGGAATGTCCGGCCATTCAGCATTCAAGCAGGGATTCGGGAGCCTGTCGGACACCGAGACAAATTAACCAGCAAAGGTCAAAAAAGTAGTAAAAAAAAATAACTGCACTGCCTTTGAATCGTGTGTAAAACTGCATTGTCACCCTGTTGGTAGATTGAGCCATCAAGGCTGACTTTAGAAAGAAAAGGCTTAGAAATAGCTGCTTTGTTGAACATTAGAGATCACTTGCAATCTTATGTTAAGGGTATTCTAGTTTTACTTTTTGCTGCCACCTAATGGTAATGTCAGGCATTCCCAAATCTAGATTGGATCTGCTCACCAAGTAAGAGACAGCTACTTGATTCATTTGTACTCTGTTAGTTAGAAGTAAACTGTAATCCACCAGCCATTTTCAGTCATATACTTAAGGTTCCCAAACTGATAATTGTCTTGTTGAAGGGTCTTGTCTTTAGTGATGCACAGTAATGCTAATTGCAGTGTGCTGCATGACCATGTCAGCTTCACTTTGACCCAAAATAACTTTATGATTTTGCATGGACACCCCAGCAACATGAGGAAGGTATGATGAAACCCCAAGAGCTGAATACAATATGAACAAGTCAACTAAGCTTAGGTCTTTGAAAAGGCAGCTAATGTCGGCATTTTTATGGAGTGTCAGACAAGTGTGCCATAATTGACCACAGTTAATTGCAGCCAGACCTCAAAAGACTATGATCAGGTTCCCCCTATCTAACCAGGAGCCACAGGAAGTGACCTTTGACCTCCTAGCAACCTCTTGGAGACTGGTGTTGCCATCTTATCAGTCAGTAATCACATAGACCCACTCAAGTCTAACACAACCTACCTCCTCAGTAAGACACTGTCACCAATGCCAAGCTCACTCCTGCCATTTTAAACGCTCAGGGAATACACACTATTCCAGATTTCAAATGGTAAAGAAAAAGCAAAATTATGAAGTGTAACTTATTCTCTGCTGTGTAATAGAACTTACACAACATGCATGTTTGACCTGACTTTATAATATTAAAAAATGACTATATTCATCAAAATTGGAGTTCATAGGGAAATATCACATTATCCATGATTTTAATCACCACACTAGCCTACTGTAATCCTAGCCTTAAAGTAAAAAATCCTAAATCTATAATATTATCTTTAAAAATAAAGTGAGGTAAACACAACCTTCATTAATAAGGGCTTTAAATAATGTGTTTATCTGTAAGCTGACTGGCTAATAATGTCAGCTGCAGAACATTTATTCATATAAATGTTTGGTTAATCTGTGTTACACTCCTTAAGGATTTAAGTTATCTAAAAAGAATGCCAGCCTTGCTAAGCAGCAGTGTGGTAAACACACTCTAAAACCATAGGTTATGCATTCGTTTTCCACAGTGGCTTGACAGCACATCTGCCACCAAAAAGACGCTTCTTTTTCTCGTAGATCCACAGGTATTAGTGTGTGCTCCCCCATTTCAGAATCCGGGCAGTGAGTCTCCTGTTGCAGTTGAGTTATCTGGAGTGGATGCTGTGTAGGCCCTAAGACTCCAGATAAGGCTTTCTGCCAATGGGGAGTCATTTCGCTGTCAGTAAATTCCAGCGATGCACAGGCATGGGAAAAGAGCTCCCTAAGCAATGTCATCAAGTGCTTTATCTGAGCCTGGGTAAACTCTCATTTAAGGATTAGTCCCCACAATCTTTTTATTCTCCTTTTATTGCTTTCCTTAATTGTTGTTGCCTACTCCAGCACATACAGTTTGCTGGAGTCAGTGCCTAGGCTGTAATTTGCCTTGACAATTGACTCTTCCAATAAAATCCCACAAATAACTGTTCTACACAAAGCTTTGTTGAAGGACACGCTCCAGTTCCTTCACTTAACACGTCCTTACAGGCGGTTTTGGAGCATTGCATGCAATACGGAAGAAATACAAGATCAGGACACAACAATGCTTATGCCGTCCATCCATTTTCTAACTGCTTCATCCCATTTAGGGTCATGGGGGAGCCAGAGTCTATCCCAGCAAGCAGCAGGCACAGGGCAGGGAAAACTCTGGACGGGATGCCTGTCCATCACAGGTCACACGCAGACATGCATACAGTGACACCAGAGCCAATCTTCCAGAAGCCAGTTCACCCACCAGAATGATTTTTGGAATGTGGGAGGAAACCAACACAAACATGGTTGCGAAGATACCAACACCACACAGATAGCACCCCAGGTCTGGAATTGAACCCTGGCAGCAGTGCTAAACACTGTGCCACTGTGCTGCCCTGGTCCCTCATCCCTAGCTACTGTATAAAACTCAAGCTGCCTGCCTCGCTCTCCAGACCACACTGCCTTTGTATCAGAACGAGCTGCCAATCTGCACCGCTCCTCACTCTTGCTCTTTGTTATTCCCGTATAGTAAAGGCTCCTTCATGTTTGTTCTATGGAAAACTGTAGCTTATTTGCTTGACATTATTTTTTCCAGACCAGAAATAAAAAAAACCTGAAAATAAAATTCTTTTGGTTTTGCGTTGCAATCCCTCAGTGCAAAACGCAGTTTTATTGAGGCGTTTATAGGCTTTCCTTGGCACAGGGACATAACCCTTGGCACCTGGAGTTCATTACAGTATGCCTCTGTGGCTTTGTGATGTAAACCTTCTGCAGTTTACTGGCTGTGCCCAGAGTGCCCCGTGGGCCTTGGACTAACACCAGGTCTCCCAGCCTGCCAGCTTCTGTGCCAACTGGGGTGCCCCATAAACGTCTCCTCAATGTAGGCGCACCTCAGGCCAGAACTGTATTTCCCATTTAGAGGACGCAATTATTTTTCCCCTCCAACTCCTTAATTCAGAATTCCTAACTACTACATGACTTGATTTGCCTCAGGATCTTTACGATTGATTACAACAACCATACACACGGCTGCATGCTTCTAGGCTGAAGGTCTGCGTGTTCAAATCTTTGCTCCTGCAAAGAGACTAAAGAGATGGCCATCAGAGCACAGACCTCTCCTCAGTGGAAAAAAATGAACTGATAGGTAATGAAACTGAAAAACACTGGACTTGAAATGTGCCATAAGCATGAATCTAGTATCATTCATGCAGTAAACACTACAACAAAGCAGAGGCCACAATGTAACCTTCATTTGGAATTTTCAGATCATGGGTCCTGTTAGGTTAGTAACACTGAACTAAATATCAGGTCATTAGGTGCGTGTGGTGTTAAAACACACTGTTTTTAAAAATATTAAACAAGATTTCCTCTCATACTTGTACAGTATGTGCTTTTGCGTTTTATGCGTATTTTCCAATGTTCAAATGTTCCCTGATGGAAACATGTTGTAGAGCAAAACATTCTTCTTCCAAACTTGAACAGCATTATGGAAACATGAAACCACAGCTTCCAAAGGGAGCTGGGAAGTCTACTACAAAAAAGAATTTTAAGAAACAGCAGTAATGTTAAAACACATTTTTCACATGTACCTCTATTCTGCTTGTATCACCCTATTATGTGTAAGAATTGAAGCCACACAGCTTTGTTTTGCTCATTGTAAAAAACAATCATAAGTAAGTGGCAGAAACAATCTCCTAGACCTATAAAAACAGGATTTAATTGCTTGTGTGGAAATTATTTCATAGTCGTGCAAATAGATAAAAAAAATCAGTGGTCTAAATTTAAGTTTTTGAAGTGTTTCTTTTCTTTTAGGGGAAAATAGGTCTAAAAATAAGGATACAAGAGAACTTAAAATAATGGCATAGAAAACACACAAATAGTAACAGGAATATAATTCTGTCCTTACCCTGGCCATACTGTACATACTGACCTTTCCAGCTTCAAAAGGTAGTCATGACTCCAAACATATTACAAATAATCTACAAACCCAAACTTCAAGAAAGATTCTGTTTTTGATTACTAATAAAGCTTTAACACTAGACAGTAAAGATCAATTGATGCAAAGGAATTTACCGACCTAACACAGCCAAAGTGTGATTTGTAAAGTAACTGGCTGTTTTTCACTACAAAGCAAACAAGAAATACCCTGAGCAATGTTCATAAATCACTTTCTGCCATTCAAAATTCACTGCACTTTTTATAAAAAAGAGCAAATCAAGTAAATCTTTCAAAATCATAAAAAAACATTAAACTGCCTATAGAGACAACTGAAAAAAGTTTCATTGAAGACATGAGACTTTACAACTTTATGTTGTTTCTTTCCCATAAAAAAACTGAAATAAAACGTCTTGTAAGAAGTATCTACAATGTATCTACTATAGACATTCTAAAGCACTATATCAGTCAAGATATTTCATTTACTAAATGAGTTAATATGATAAAGAATTTGCATAAACAAAGGCCACCAGGTTGTTGATCATACACGGGCGAGACAGCAAATACGCAAATAGGAGAGATTTAGTCAATCACAAATATGTGTACACATTTATTTATATATAACTCGGACAGTAACTCTCATTACAAGGACAAAATTGTTAAGCTGATGATCTTTTTCTTTAATAGATGGGTTGTGTCTGGAGAGGCATTAATAATGCAGTATTTTTCAGAGTATTACCACTTACCATTAATAACAGTAATTTTCTGAACTGCTGACAGGCAATAATACTACTGAGGTGTTTCGTATCTCAGAGAGGCAATGACAGTCTGTGTGGCCGGGAGAGATTTGCAATGAAATTTTGAGTCGTCAGTGAAATGTATATCGTGGTGTTCGCTGCCACCTGCAGTTCATTCTTAACATTGCAAAAAGAAAACTCAAAGACTCCCAAAACACGCATTCCGCAGTTCGCAGTTTTTGATGTAATTGACTTGGGACGGCGGAAATTTCCACGGTTCGACAATATTTTACATTTATTGCAACAGAGGGCTTCCGTAGATATTCGGTTTTTGAAAAGCAACATTTGTCGAAGCCGATATGCTGATTTATTACAAGAAACGACTGGGTGAGGTGCTGTGGTCGATTAGCTTTTAACGAACGAGACAGAACGGCTGAATGGTCTCCTCGTTTGGAACTATTCCTGTCTTCCCAAGAAAAATATTAAACCCGTGTCCTGGAGGACCAAAGTTTTTCTTCCTAGCTTCCTTTTTGTCAAATACTTCCGATTACTTAAATATAAACTGACAGAAAATGAAAAGGAATAACATAGGTCTGGAAATGTACAATATGCATGAATCTAGCATTTCGTCCTGCAGGTTTCCTTTAACCTCTTTATATAATATATAATTTAGTGGTAACAGTTAATTACAATGTAAAAGATCACGACAACCAGAGAGCACAAGGCAACCACCAATGAGAACAGGTAACAAGAAAAAATACATATAGATAAGTATGACATTTCTTTTCTTTAATGGCAGCAATGCACTTCTGTAGTTCCTAAAACAAAAAGAAAAGAATGTGCCTAATATATAATGTCCATCAAAATAAGAACAGAATTTTGTTTTCACTTTGACATTATAGGTTGTTTTGTGTCGGTCAATGGCAAAGAATACATTGTGGTTCTATATTGTAACACAGTTAAATGTGGAAAAAGTCTAAGTGGGGTGAATACTTTTGATAGCCACTGTAGTTGACAATGTGGCATATCAGAAAATACATACAGTATGTAAATGTTCTGATGGTGGACAGCACCTGCCAAGCTGACTGCAATAACCTGGAAGAAACCCTCACACAAAGATACAGTCTGTTCTCACCTGCATGCTTAAGGTGTGTTTCTATTTTCATATTCAAAATTTATGCTTCTCTATCACCCAGAATTCACAGTACATGTTTTTCCTATGTTTAGGTGACATTTTTAATCAATTTACAGGCTCCTACTATTACATTTTCTGGCCCCATGAAGATTGTATGATGGTGTTCTTACACTGGCTTGAAAGGCCAAGACAGAGGCATGCAATTTGCCACTTAATCCCTTTCACCTGCTCAGCTGTTATCATTTTACCAGCTAATACTGTCACTTTATATCTTTCCACTATCGTTCTACTATGCAGCCCCAAGTACCAAATGTAGCCCTGCCACAGTCGGTAAGGGGCTCATCCTCATGGACAGACCTGGGAAATAAACTTGAAAATGGCTTTGCCATCAGTTTTTGGGTTTGACCTTTGAGCAGAATACTGAAAAATAGCCAGAGGGCATATTCATCCTGGAAAATCAGCCCTGGAAGAACAGGATTTGGAACATGAACTGAATCGGAGGTAAGTGTCTTTGATTTAGTCCTTATTAAGCTGTTCCTAGGAACTTGAAAATAGAGGTGACTGGCCATGATATCGCCTTCTCCCTGACAGATGGCCTGTCAGCATGCAGGCTTCTCACAGTGTCTGCAGGCCTTGACAAACTACCAGGCCAGGAGTCCCAGAAGCCTAACCTACCCCCTAGGGGGGAGTGATCTTACACCCACTGGATATCGGGATCCCTTTTCCGATCAGAAGTGTCGGATGTAACACGTTCCCGGCACTGTTGAGCGTGAAATATTCCCCTATCCCTGTCTCGAAGCTGGACAGAATAACGTGGAGCTGTCACATCAACACAAAAAAGTCCAACCCAGATCAATACCTGACGGGCCCGTGGAGGCTGAACAAGAGCTGGGTTACAAAAGCAAGAATAGTTATTTATGTTCTGACACCCTCTCATTGAACAACATCCTCTGTGACAATCGATAACAGGATTTAAACACTCTTCTGGTCTGTTTTCAAATTGTAATTGTAAATCTATTTCTCTCTATTTTAATCCTCCTGTCTCCTCCCCTATTTTAGAATCTGTACTTTGCTGGCATTGAGTTTGCAGAAACTTTTTTAATTTATTTTTTCACTAAAGTGAAAAACGTCCTTTAAACCAGTGTTGGTTTGCGGACCAGCTTGTGAGTCGGGGTGGCAGCAGAAGTCAACGTCTTTGAACCAAAGTCATTTCATTACCATACTTGTTTGTGAGAGAAGTGAGAGAGAGCGAAACACCATCAACAGAACTGCCAGAGGAATCTGCCAAAGAATTAAATATTACAGAAATGAAAAACAAAATCTCTATGATTATAAACAAAAAAGACTTAATAGGTTGTAAATAACCTCTATTTACAAGCACAGTGTACAGTTCACATTCTGAGAAAACTCCTAAAAATATAAGTTAGGAAAAACATTCTAAAATATGGACGTAGAACTGCATATGATCAATTAAAAAAAGACAAATTGTGTCTCTTCTATGTTGTTGCAATGTGTAATTCATTTCCATCCATTCTCTAGCCCCCTCTTCCACTTCAGGGTTGTGGGGGAGCTGGAGCCCGTTCTGGCACGCAGTGGGCAGAAGGCGGGGTACACCCTAGACAGAATGCCAGTCCAACGGAGGACACACGCAGGCACAAACACGCACACACTCACTCCAGGGGCAATTTTCCCAGAAGCTGATGAACCTATAAGTATGTCTTTCGGCAGTGGGAGGAAACCCACATGAACACACATGAAGGGAGAACATACAAACTCCATACAGACAGCACCCCAGATCTGGACGTGAACCCAGGGTCCCAGTGCTGTGAGGCAGCAATGCTCAACACTGTGCCCATTTTACAAAAGCTAAGGATATGAACGTCAGTAGCTTCAAATTGTGCCCCTTCTACAGTATGTGAATGTGTGTGTGGTGTGTGCATTATGTTCCTGGAAATGGACAGGCCTTGAATCCTGAGCCACCCTGGTGAGGTAGAAATGATGGATCGATAAACAGCAATACAGTGATGAAGTGATGAATAAAGGAAATGACTAGTGTCAACTTCAACCACCCATCCACGCACTTCCTAACCACTATATCCAGCACAGGCTGGTCATCGGGCACAAGGTGGATACAACCCAGATGGGACGTCAGTCCATCACCGATATTCAACCATCCTATACAGTGTATTAAAAAATGTTCAAAACCAAAACAAAAGTATAGAATAAAAAAATCTCCCGCACCTCCCAGTCTTTGCTATACCCCGTCCAAATTACAAACCACAGGCCCATAACCAAGAAGCAGACAGATGACAAGCACTGTGCAGTACGCATTTGACCATCTCAGCGGTATCAGTCCAAGCCTCACTGTCAACCCCAAATTGAAATGGAGCAAATAGCTGGGATTGATACAACCCAATCTACCCCACATTGCAGTGGAAAGCTCCATATACAGTATAGCAAACACTATGGAGGCAGCACAGGGTCCCATGATGCCGGAGAACAGGCTGTGAATGCACCATGTGTTTTTAAGCTTCTGGGAAAATAACCAACCAGGCTAATTTCTCTCTCTTCTTTGTTCTTTCTGCACATTGTAAGAAAACCTGTGCTATAGAGTGCGTATGCGGTGTAAAGCAAAACTATTTTATCTTAGAAGCTAAACTGGCTCCCCTGGATGTTCATTTTTAACAGCATACTTGTTTACACATAAGAGCAACTGCACAGCGTCTATCATCAGGACTCAAGTAAGGTCTTATTGAATAATTAAAACGGTAAGAGTTGTATTTTAATAGTAATAACACATAGAAAATATCCTTTATGACCCTTAAGGTTTGTATTTCCCGAGGCATTCCTTTGCGCCTTGCTCACATTGAGATATAAAATAATCGACCGGTACTCTCTCCATGCTTTGACATGTTGAGTAGGCTGAAAGTTACACAGGACAGATCTTCTTTTCACGAAATCTGTTATTTTTTTCCTTTGGTAAAACTCGAAACAAAAAAAAATACTAGGTTTATGTCCTAAATGTATAAGCATTTTCAGCTTCAGGCTTTCTCGGTTGTCAGCCTTGTAATAACGGCTGACGATTTCTAAAAACTGGTCGGTCAACATCACTCGGGCGAAATACACAATTTAATTGTCTAAGTGCATTATTTTGAATTGCTTTGTCCGTTTAAAGTTTGAATTAAATATCAACGCTGCCCAGTGCCTGTCTGCCTATAAAAGAATGATAAAGCATAATAAACTAATTCTTAAATGAAAATATCACGTCTGGCATCAGACACACAAGCTACTGTATACAGTTCAGTATGTAAATGGATACGTAGTCCCTTCACTGTAGCTTTACCTTTAAGGTGTTGAGAAACAACACGAGTTTGAACCAAGATGGCTGAAGGTTCGACTTCTCATTTGGCAAAGTTCAGGAACCACTCCATTTGGAAATGTGATCTTCGCGAGTAAATCATGTTTTCTTTGCAGGGAAACAGCGAGGTTCGTTTTAAAAACTTGCACCTACAGAAGGAGACTTGGTTCGCCACTGAACCGCTGCGCCTTGCGCGACGTCCATGACGCACCCGTACACAGCGGCAGCTCAGGTGGAGAGGCGAGAAATGATTTCGCCAGTTGAATTAAGTGGGATATTTAGGGATGCCATATGATGCAAGATAAAATGAAATTGAGCTAGGTCACAGGAGTTAAACATTCTTACTCTTAAGCTATTCTGCATATCTGGCCTACAGCATAACGTCCGCTGTCAATAAATGAGGTATTGGCAATGTTTTTGTGCTCCACAACACCACTTGTGTTTCTTAGAGATCCCCTATCTTAGTATGGAACAGGCCTGGCCTTTTTTATCTAGTTCAATACTTCATACATTCTGTGATCATTCACAGACACAGTTAGGTATTATGTAAAAACATATCTTAAAAATATTGTATTAAATGAGATACCTCCCGCTTATCAAGCTGTGTTATGAATGTGTCGTTTCCTGAATTCTAAAGTGTAAGAGAGAAAAAAGTTTGTTAATTCAACAAATAGAGGTTTATTAAATAATATATGAACATCTACATAAAGTTCATAAAGTAATTTCTATAGCACAAACTGAAGCCATGTTTTGCAGGGGTAAGTGCCAGGGTGTGAAAAAAGTGCATATACAGTATGGAGAGCAGCACATGGAGAAGCAGCAGCTTGCTTTGAATTAGCCTTACAGGGATTCTAATTAATGGAGACATCTGACAGAACAGTGATTAAAAACTCATCCCCTTCTTGCAATGATAGGTTATAGTTTGTAAGCCCTGCACAAGGTCAGGCAGTGAAAGCTGACACGAGACTTCAAAGACTGAGTTTCAGGGCAATTGATTTTTTGTGTTGATGTGTGTGTGTGTGGGGGGGGGAGGCTTGTAAATTAAAAGAAGATTTCAGCAGAATTTTCCAGGATTGACCTCTGACAAACTAGATCAAAAACTTCTATCGTAAGGACACTTCCTCATGTCTTCATATCATTAGACTAAAACTGTTCTGTGGTGATTCAAGTCTTAGTAATTCCTCATGGGTGACTAAGGTCAAATTCTGCATTGTAATGCCATAATCTGCATAATCTGTCATCCACTGTCTGTGCTCTACTATACTTCTTGTGTCACACAGCCCTAAACTGAGTCTTTACTTTCCAACATTCAGTCCACTGACTCAAAACCAATATTTTATAAAAATGAATCAAATCCAAACATACTGTACACAATCCGCTACATCTTTAAAATCTGAACCTTTCTCAAGTTGATGGGCAAACTTTAGTTAAACAAAGGAGATGAAACAGTAATTAGCTTGTTCAGTAATTAGGGGAAGCTGTATTATAGAATCAGGAGACGAAAAACAACTGGATCACAGAAAGGCTTTTAACTAGCAGGGATTATAAATGGGTCTGTTTGACTCTCTTGCCATAGCAACTGATCTGTCATCATAAGAGTATGGCAGGTGCTTAAAGCCATCCAGGATTAAAGGGATCGTGGTAAGCACTATAATATCACAAAAAAATCATCTGTAACACTATCGTTTCTCTGGAGGCATTACAGTGCAGCTAAGGAAACATAAGGATACTATTACATCCTCAAAATGTAATAGGTGAAGAATGACTAAAAAGCTTTCTTTCAATTTGAGAAAGTCTACATACATTCACATGTGCTGAGAATAATATGTACAGACAAATCACTATCCCTCAAATTGACCCCAATCAAACATCAATCTTTTCTCTGCCATCATGTTATATTCAATAAGGTACATTTATAATATAAAAAGAGGAAAATAAGTAATCTGATTGCACTGGAGCTACAGTATTAACGATACTTACAGTAGTCTCTTTTGTGGAAGGAAAGCCAAAATTAAATTTGAAGCACAGGCAGAAAAAAAATCAAACATATCCAGGCAAAATAAAGTATATCAAAGCAAAATAAGCAAAACAGTTTGTGCTAAGTGTTTGCTTACTTTTTACTTTTAGACTAATTATAATTATTACATTTATAAATACTCATGAAATGTACTTGTAAGATTGTTTATTAGAGACTTTTACCAGATCAGTCCCCTCTGTGTACTTTAATTGCAATTTGTTTTCTTCGTTACTTTTACATATCAGTCCTGGTGTAAAAACAATGGAACCTCTAGAATTAACCTCAAACGGCGTAGTGACATCTATGTTAAACCTTCAGCTGTTTCATTTTGCATCGATGGAACATGGACACCACATGATGAGATTAGCAACAATAAGCGGTTTAAAATCTGTAAATAAACATTTTGTGTATCACAATAACAATAAATTGCACCAGGGGTTCTCACATACTGTTTTGAATTCAATGCTCTACATTGTAACGAGACTCGATTGCAGACAAAATAAAAGCCGTTGGTATTAAACATCAGTATTCTGCAAAAGAGACCATCGCATTTCTTATTAAATACTGCCATCGTGTGGAAAAAGTGTGAAAAGGAAAATATACCCTACTTCTTCTAAAGGAACATACCGTATCTTGGTTCGCGCTGTTGTTTAAAAAGGTAAAAATTAATTCGATTTTTTCCACACCGGGAAGCTTCGAAGATTGCCCTGGGGTTAGGAGAGACATCGTTCGGATAGCTTCATGGACTTCATGTTTTTTGTATGTTCTACTTTCGTGTATGGAGACATTATCTTATTAAAAAGGTAAGATCAGGAAACGGAGTTTGTGATTAGCCACCCGCAACCTCATATACAAGAAGTGAAATTGTTGCGAGAGAGACCCACACACCCACAAATGGCCAAGAAAATGTGGTTGAGCCGCGAGGAGACGTTGGCGCCAAAGGAGATGAAGCAGGTGGCCCACAAGGAGAATGCCAGGTGCCAAGTGGTCAGGATAGTGGGCAATGAAGGGCACGCCCCAGCGCACAATATGGGTCTCTGTGAAGTTCTTAATGCTGTGATTGGAAATGGAGTCCAGGTAGCCACTCCAGGCCCGTACCACAGTGGCTCCACCAATCATGTACTCTAAAACCACGTTCCTGCCAATCAAAAAGGCCCATATCTGTAACATGTAAGCTGACCCTGGCTTTCGCACTTGGGCACCAAACACCAATGAGGAAGGAGATGACCACAGCCGGCCCGGCAGTATCTTTGGCCACAGTGCCAGTCAGGATGTACTGACCCGAGCCCACCATTCCCCCAACACCCAGCAGGGCCAGATCCGCAGTGGACAGGCACCTCTTCAGGGAGGTCTCCATCATGTCGTCCTCCAAGGTCTTGAGCCAGTGGATGTCTATTTCCTTTGGAGAGACAGTTTACAAATATATGTCCTTCTACTTCAGTAATTATGTTTTTATCTCTTTTACATCTTACAAAATGTTTTCTGATACTACCTCTGTCCATATACTGTACACACAAGTTTATATACCATTAAGAAACATTTATTAACAGCTTTTTAGTATTAATAGAAATAATTAAATTACAAAAATAAATGTATACAGTATCAATAGGTACAGTAACAGTTTGTCATATTTTACAGTGTTTTTAATAGCATTTTTATATTGGTAGCCCAAAATGCATTGTCATAGGCAAACAAGAAACTGAATAATTTGGTGGCTGTGATATTAGAATACACTTCTGTCAGTTTTGGAGAATAAACGTCCTGTTCAACTTTAATGGTAGTCTTCATTAGCCATAGCACATTTGTTTAGAACAATAAACTCTTTTTGTATATAAACACTGATGTACACTTAAAAGAAATAGCAAGTCTCTGAAGGGAAGCCAGTCTGGTCATTCTCTGAGCTTCTTGGAGTCGATGATCCTCAGACATCTGCTGTACAGTCTCCGAGGAATGGCTTTGCTCTTCGCTGGTCTTGCGCTCCGTCTCTTCACTTTGGGAGCTCCCTCGGTGATCGTCCTGCGATCTTTCAGCACACGCTTCAGGTGTGTCGCCCGTGACAGCACAGCCACGCACCTGCAGTTCACAGGGAAACAGCCCAGAATCATTAGTGACAGGCCAGGTGCCAGAATGTTACTTTAGTTAGCTTCTACATACCTGTATAAGGGGAAGGTACACATGTATCTGGGTTAGGACTGGAGAAAAGAAAGATACATTTGCCCGTGCCCTGTGCACCAAGCCCAAAATCTGTGTAGTGAAAAAGCCCACTGTTGAGAGCACCAGAAAGCAAAAAGTGATCAAAAAGTCCTCTGTGCACCGTGGACTGAGGGCACTGAACACCAGGTGTGCTGACCATTGAATGGCATGTATCGATACCACTCTCATGATATAACCAAATAATATTGCGCCAAGACAGATAGCTCAATGGGCATCTTGGACTAAGGCCACTGCCTATCGTAGCAATGCGGGAGAGGGAGGAGCTGCTTTGGGTTAGCACAGCGGGGTGTGCCACCATGCTCTGGATGAAGCGTTAGAGCAGTGCCATTATTTATTTGGCATTTTAAAAATTCAAATATTTACTGGGCCATGTACCATCGCTCTAGAGGACACATTCTCAAAAGTTGTCTAGACATAAACTGACCCTTCCTGCTTCATGCAATTTTCAGTCTGTTGTAGCTGGAAACAGGACATGGCAACATAATCAGACAGCAGAGACTCCACCGCGTTCCACTCTGACAGCCTGCCCACCCGTCTGGCCATCCTGGAAAAGCGCAAGGGATACACTCTTAGCACATACTGGACAAAACGTTATGCCGACATAGGCTGAAAGGCCAACCTTGCTGCTCTGCTTCCTTCTAACATCATAAAAGGAGCTCTGGCCAGTGCTGATTAAGGGCAGAGTTCTAGGTTTGCTTGTATGGATTCTGTGCCGAGTGAAAAACAATCTCCATAAAGAGAAAAAGAAACCTATGGAGGTCCAAAAGATATACTGTATTCCTGCTTGCTTTCTGAAAGCACATTAATTTTAACTTGTCAGGCAATTTGATCAATTGAGCACTACATAGGGATCAGGTTTGTTTTTCCATTGCTAAGAATTGAGGGCTGAGAGATTATTTCCTCTTATTTTCATTCTGTAAATTGGGAGGAGGTTCACTCACTTGTGAAGAAAATGAATGTAGTTGTCAGGTTATATATTCCAATTACAATCAAGTTAATCTTACACTTATGTAAAATTACGCATAACAATGGTTATGTTAAACTATTTTTTCCTCAGGCAGCAGTGAGTCATTTTCCCTCATTACATTACACACACTGCTGAAGAGTGACTTCAGGCTCTTGCGGTACTAACTCTATCAGACAGCAAGATCCAAACACTTCGTTCCTGCAGCTCTGGGAGCAAGCGCATGGCTCTCACCTGCGAGTGCAGTTACAGTGGTAGAGTGTCTTTGGCTCCGGATTTTTCAGGCTGAATTTCACTTCCTGGGGGCCAATTTTATACTTGCACTGGTCCAGATGCTTGTAGCAGTTGCAGCTCTGCCACTTACCTGTAGAATAATTTTTAAAAAGTCTGTTACCACTGGGACAAAAAGTTCTTAAAAAAGAAGAGTGAAGCTACTGTGACTGCTTTTTAGCATCCCAGCGATTGGTCGCTCATCTGCATCACCTGATTTTATACATGCATTTCAACAATTTCAAGAATTATGATTCACATCCACCCTCACATCTCTGGACCCTTCCAGAGTAAGGGCATGTGTGGATCCCACTGATCCAAACAAATACAGTATGTGATTCCTGTCTCTTTAACCTGGGGAGACAGAAGTGCTTTGGAACAAACCTTGGAAGATTCTGCTATTTAATGTCCAGAAGGACTGGTGCCAAAAAAAGTGCCCAACTAAAATGTAAGTTATGCATTAGCCTAAATACAGTTTCATAAGCAACATGTGTAAGGTTCAAACGAGGGTCTGGAAAGCTTTATGGATCTCCAGATACAGAGAGTATAGGAAACAGTCTAATGATATTCAATTAAGAACCAAGGCAACTATTTTCTTGTTTTCCAGATCAGAATATAAAGTATCCAATACTTTATTTTCCAAGACATTACTGTTTTCTAAATCTACTTAATTAAAAAAAAAATACTACACTTATAGTACTCTGTGCTGTTCTCTGTTCAGAAATGCTGTTCTTTTAAGTTCTTAAATAAACACGCAGGTCCAGGATAGTCACATTACATTGTCTGTGTAGTTTTGAAGGGGAACTGCAATCCCAATTTCTCAGAATGGTTATTAAATCTTGGTTACAAAATAAATGAATTGATGGTATTGGGAAATTTTACAAATTCAGAATTAAGGACAAAATGGTGAATTTAGTGAAAGTAAAGAGAGCGAGAGTGAGAGGTCATTCGAACTGTGACGTGATGTGGCCCCTCCTGCTCACTAGTCACCGTAAAGACTACTCTAATGTGATGTACGAGCAAATATGTACATGTTGTGCAGCAGGTATTTCAGTGCAGAAATGTTTCAATGTCAACATTTGATGGTTGGCAAAACTATCCCAAAGTCAAGAGCTATATTTCTGTTGGATTAAAAGAGATATATTCACCAGCCTGCTTGTTTACAATGTCATAGGGCCACACATGTCATCAGAAATTTGGTTGCATCGTTCTAAATTGCACTACAGTACATGGTGGCTGCACACAGCTGGAAATTTAAGCTGTTTTGTGATGTATATTGGAGGTTTTACATGTCACTGTGTACATTTTAGATTCATTGTGGTTTGAACAGCACTCATCGGTGCCGATTCTTTCTAATCCGGGAATATAAAAGTAGCGTTGCGGTTCCCGTTAGGTACAGTATATAAGACTTTACTCATATGACAGTCCCAATGTGTTGGGCTGTAACATGACATACTTTCATTTGACCCGTAAAAATCTCCACTCTGTAGGAATCTTAAAGTGCTGAACTGCTGCAGCTGCTGACATGTGAGGTCTAAGAGTGGGTGACTGTAGCTTTTCATGGCCCTTGGGAAAATTCTTCTGCTTGACACTTAAAATAGATTAATACTGGAGACTGACTTCAGGCTGAATTCTGAGTCCATCCTAGTAAAATATTTGTATGGAATTCAGGTGTGTAACCTTGGGAATTTAAATAACATAAGGCTTACTGTTCAATTACTGCTTTCCTGAAGGGGCAGCCAAAAGCATGAGTTTATGTTGTCAAACTGGGATCAAGAGGCATCTCTGTAGTCATTTTGAATCTGTCTCTTTAAAGGTGCATACCACCTCAAACAGAACTATCATCCCCCTTCATCTGAATCTGCTTTGTTCTCTCATTCTTTTAATTTAACATTTCTCATACTGCAGTGGACATAGTAATCAGCAATGTTTTCAGAGTTTATTGAACACAGATTCTAGATTGATAGATCAATTAGGAAATTGCCCCTTAATTGTATTCCCTGTCTGAAGTTCCCTGGAGTATTTGATTCGGCAGGAACAACACTGGCATCTTCTGCCGGAGCAGGCTTCGTATATCAGATATCGTATAACAGCCTGATAAAGAAGGTCGTAACACGTAACACATTGAGAATTTGCATTAGGAATACAGGTAACCACAGCAAAAACATTTCCAAGAAATAATTGATGTTTACCACTTTGAAAGAGAATTACATAGGTTTGTTTGAATTTTTGATTGGGGTTATTTGTTTAGACTATTTTGCTATGTATAAATGCAGTACTGTATGTATTAGTGAAGAATAACAGTGGTAAAGACTTACATCCTACCATAAAATCCAAGCTGTAAAAACTGAGAGACTCTCAAGCAGTGAACGGATGGCAATATTTAGCTCCCATGAGTGACTGCATGAAGCAGGGGGATAACTGTACATTCATAAGTGATGCGGAAGAGAGAAGCAGGCCCTCAGCATTTTGTGTCATCTGAATGACAGAACAGAATCGAGTTCAGCTGCTTCTTCAAGATAACACCACAGTGAGACAGCGGTGAAGCAGAGGCTCTGCGCTACATCTGAACTGTCTGGAGGAACCTCTGTCCCTACTGCCAGCATCCTTCTTGTTCACAACAACCAATAGACCCAAATAACCATGGACTTTTCTCATTTGTTGAGGACCACAAACAGAATGGGAGGACTTTGAATTGGCAGTACAGTGTAATGTTATCTGCTGAAACTGTGCTTAACAGCCCGGAGGACTACAGTTATTTGTTAATATAATCACTGACACCTATTAAATAAACTTTATAGGAACGAAAAATTGTCAGCATTATACACTTCGTGAGATCTACTCATAACCTAACTCTCCTGAGTTGCAGTAAAGACTCCCTTCCATCTCCTCTACTTACGTCTTTCTCTCACATCTTGCACTGGTTCAGGGTGATTGAGGGCAGCTCCTCCAGGCCGGGGGTGGCTGGGTGAAGCCCAGGGATTAAGAGTAGGCAAGGCATTCTCGAACCCCTGCTCCAAAGGCAAGCCGCCCCCGCTGGAGAGCGTGGAGGTGGGGGCAGGCCCTCCTGCGTCATCCGCGCGCGGAGCCGACGGGGTGCCTGCGGCGGCCGGCGGTCTCCCCGGCCTCCTGCACGCAGGGAGAGGCGGCTCCGGCTGGACAGCCTTACTCCGCTTGCTGCCCTTCGGCCGGGCGCCGTCTCGCTCTTTGTCGGTCACCGCGTTGAGGTCGCCCACGGTTTTGCTCTTGTGCCTGTGTTTCGGCCTGCATTTCCTGGCAGGCTGGGGTCTGCCAGCCGGCTTGCCGGTTGTGGTGTTGCCTGCAGGGGGAGCTGGTGTGCTGGTGCTGTTGCCATGGACACCAGACCCCCTGGCCTGCGGCCACCAGCCCATGTGCTGCTCCTCCTCCGCCGGGTGTGTAGAATTGTACGCTACCGACTTCTGAAAGGTGGCGAATGGGGCGATCTTTGACGACTTACACCTGCCAATTGATAAAAGTGTCATTAGTGTTTAGAAGCTTGTTGAACATTTTGTATGAATGAGAATCATCTGAAAGGGTCTCTAATGTAGGGACCTCCAGCCCTGTTACTGGAGAGCCCCTGTCCGACAGGTTCCATAGGTCTACATTACATCACCAGTTTATCCAGGTATGGAACGATTGCCATTGTGATCAATTAAACAGAAGATTTGTTAATTAAGTAATTTATTGATCATTTGGGATTAAAATCGAAATACTGTATAAAACCTCATGAACCAGAGTTCTGTTTATTAAAAACGATTACTTGACTGAATTACTGTATCAGTATCTAATCTTTAAAAACAGGTGACCTACTGTATAAGAATAACTGCACTGGAGCTAATGAATTTGAACAGTGAGCTCCACAGATGTGGTTTGCATTCAAGATGTTTGACCATGATGTCTTTGGTAGAGAAAGAAGACCTAATTCAGCAGATCTTACATTACTTTACATACTTTGTGAAGCTGCTGATGACAGCCTATGTATGACCATATTGTAGCTTCTAAAACAGTTCTATAGCTTTTAACAGTTTATGTTATAGCCATCCATATCTTAATATCAATAAGACACCTATGAAGTGCAGACACTCCAGGAGTAACAGATTACTGCAGATGAAAGATTTCCACCCAGAGAGGGGGCAGCTGTGCCTGTTGTCGAGAGAAATAGGGGGGTGTCTAAGGGGAAGCCACAGGGACTCCATCAAGCCAACGCCAAACAAGTTAAAGCAAGTACTGAAACTGGAGCTTGATGTCATAGAATTGTTGAGGGCTTTTTCTGCATTATTCAGATATATTTACTGTATTATGCCAGGTTTGATTCCTTCCACTTTTTGAAAGTACTTTTATTAGAGCAGTGTTAAATATTTTCAATATATCAATTCTGAGTTATTTTCGTAATTCACAACACGAAATTAACCTAGATGCTCTTTTCTCCTGTTTTGATAGAGCAGTTTAATAACAGAGGAAACGTTAAGGCTGTCCTGGAGGCACTTGGAGCAAGCAGGCTATCTGTCTCCTGAGCGGTTCTCAGGCCTTTTGACCACAGATCCTTCCACCTCCTATAGGGTTCCACTCTAATCCCATAGATCTCCAAAGGCCTGACCCCAGCATTTGTGGATGTTTGGTACGATCAATCCATTGTGGAAAAGGTGATTCACTAGTATCTTTCAGGAAAAATTCAGATGAAGTCCCAAGATCCATAATCTACTCAAATCAAAAATGAAAAGGAAGATGGGTCGAAAAGACACCTGCAGTCTGCAATCATCCTTGTCCTCTCGGCTTAAGCCAAGTTCCTGCATTCACAGGATACCAGTAAACAGGAAACTGCAGTTCTGGGCAGACAGAAACTGTCTACAGATTTCCATCATACGAGCGTCTTTGACTCACCCGCCCCACCAGTACATCTGGACGCACTGCAGCTTGGGCTCAAACACAAAGCACGGGACCTTCAGGACATTGAAGAAGCCGTAACCCACCAAGTTGGAGACAGTGTCGTTCACGCCCAGCAGGCACTGCCTGAACCTGCAGAGACGAGGAGCAGAGAGCATGAGAAAAGATCAAATACACGGGAGTCCGATCTGAACAGGCTTCCAATTGAAATGTGTCACTTGGGTGTGTAGCTGGCAAACTTTCATTTAAAAAAAACTCCCCAAGACGAAAAAGCCATTACAAATTTAGAAACTAAAGCATGAGTGTGTTCTTTCCAGCCTGTCCACATAAAAATAATATGGAAAGTGAAACATATTGGTTTTTATTCTACCATGGGACAAGCTACCATTCACAAACCTTATTTATATTAAAAATAAAAATAATATTCCTAAAATTATAACATTGACAGCATTTTATGTACATGCCAGATGTTCACTTTAAAAAAACTAGCTAAGTAAGCAGTGCTGAAGATTACAATGCCAATTACAATCCTTGTGTTCAGTTGCAAGGGGGGTGGAAGGTAAAGGTATCTTCATGTATACAGTAAAACATATTTAACAAACACGGTATAAATTGTTGTATAAAGTACTGAAAATATTTTAAAAGGTTTCACATATGTGAATGTTTTTAACAGCAATCTATAATTTCACACAAAATGTGTTCAGTATTATTTTGACAGCCATTAGACTTACATTACTTGTGGAACTAACCCTTTTCATGTATTGACCTAATTCTGCTCTTGTTGGAGACATTATTATGACATGACATGTTAAATTATTAAAACCTTCAACAACCACAGAACACAGTATAAAAAGGCACAGAGAGAAAGGGAAAGACAGAGAAACAGAAGGAGACAGAAACTGAGAAGACGCAGAGAGAAGAAGGGACACCATCACCCTCCTCTTCATTAAAAAGTTCTGCCACATGAGCCACAGGACCTTGTTCTGATCTGTCTTGGAGATAAAACTTGCTGTTCTATTTATTTTTTAAAATGATCACTTTTTGTACCGTGAAATCCTCAGACTAAAAACGTTCTCTCCTAATTTGATGACATATGTTTAGAATAGGAATATTAATTCCCATCTGCTTTGGAGCATCCACATTGAAGGGAGAATTAGATCTGAGTTATATCCAGTTAGTAGGATGCAGGGTATTCTTTGTATTGCCTGTGAAGGTGTTGTGGGGTGATTTCAGTTTACAGGGTAAAAAGTCTGTGTTTGGGGG
The DNA here is from genome assembly GCF_040954835.1 of Lepisosteus oculatus. Taxonomy (NCBI): domain Eukaryota; kingdom Metazoa; phylum Chordata; class Actinopteri; order Semionotiformes; family Lepisosteidae; genus Lepisosteus; species Lepisosteus oculatus. The sequence continues at coordinate 11,169,972 of NC_090717.1, forward strand.
GCTGTAGGCTGTAGGCTGTTGATTTTAATGTGTTGATCATGAGACTGATTTGTACATACAGTATGTGTAATGATTTAATGTTGAGTGTGATGTAGTTACAGTATGTTATTGTCTTGCTAATAAATGTGTGTCTGTCCTGTCGTATGTCCTATAAACATTGTTGTAGGCCGGAACCAAGCATGAAGAGCAGAAGAAAGACTAGCAAGTGGATCAAATGCATGCATCCATGAAAAGTGATGATTAAGGGCTCAGCTGGAATGAAAACAAACAGAATAGTGCTCCCACAGGAGCAGCACTGAGAACCACTGTGCTCGGGTAATTTGAGAGAATGAACTAGCTTAAGGCTACAGCAGCAGCATCGCTCATGAGATCAGAACCCAAATAAGTAATTTAGTAATTAAGTCCAAATTTATTTTATTTTCATTTCTATTTATTTGTATTTTATTTCCCTAACATAATCTGTGCATCTTTCCAAGAGATTAACAGATTATTTACAGAGCATATTCAATTAAACATCTTTACTTCCTGAACATGAACTGATGAATATACCAGAAATCTGACCATGATTTACACTACAGTCATTATGTAACCACTCAAATTCTTTTCATATTTCACATATGACTCACATGTGCCAACACTACCCAAGCTTGCAGTTTCCTAAATCAGCCTCGAAGTTGCACTGAACAAAAGACCCTCCATGCTGGATCCACAAAACTCCACGAAGACAAGCTTTTGACACTTTTAGGAGTACAAGGCATGAGATTTGCCTACTTTTTCCATATACAGCACTATAAACCAGCCCAGTCTTGTGGTAGGCGGTGGGTTAGGAAATATTTCCACTGTCACATTTTAAAGTGCCTCAGATAACGTGTGGGTAGGGTATTTCCACTGCCTTTTCTTTGTTTTGGCTATACTGTAGATATGACCCCCCATAGTTCAAGTGCAGTTTCCTTTTAGTGTTTAACAGGTCACGTGCACACGTTTGCTGTGTTCAGAGCAAAAGTATGGGTGGTATTTTGTAGGGAAAATGAACTTTTTTATATTTGAAATATTTGTTTTAATCTTGATTACAAAAAGAACCACTGCTGCATCGCATCTCTTAAAATCTATACTAGTTTGTTATTGAGTAACATAACATCAGAATACCCATTAAAGGTTGTTCTTTATTTAAAGAAAATTAATTTAATATGGCAAGATACTTTTTCTGCTTAATTACAAACCACAGGTGTGAAATAGGGCCACCCAAATACAATGGACTGTTCCAGTGTTAATTCAAAGATTTACTTGGAATTGATGGAGTTCTTTCATATACCAATAAAACAAACATTCGTGTTTTTTAATACTGCCCTTAGAAAGTTATACTGTAACTATTTATCACTGTAGTTCAGGTGGGTAGCTGCGTCAGCATGCGTAGGCTGCAAAGGAACAAGTAATAGGTTTATTCCATGCTGAAAAAAAGAAGAAAGAGAACACAACGTTTCGGCCGTGGAGCCTTCTTCAGGTGTCACACCTGAAGAAGGCTCCACGGCCGAAACGTTGTGTTCTCTTTCTTCTTTTTTTCAGCATGGAATAAACCTATTACTATTTATCACTGTATGAGAAGTGTTCATACATCATGGAATTCACATTGAAGACCTGTGAAGTAATCACGTATTCCACCTTGAATTAGCGGTGAAAAGCTCCTTATTTATGAAGAGAGTCCGGAGCTCTGTTTGCCCCGATGGGGTTGAGGTGCAATACAGTGTTTTGTAAACTGGGGCTGAGCCTCAGGCACAAAACCCAACTCAGCTACACCTGGAAGAACACAGGAGAAGCCGGACAATACGAGACTGTGCACGCCCGCTCTCTTAATCTCACCTCCCTTCCCACTAAAAATCTGACAACAGCTTTTATCCTCTCATACTTTGTTCACATATGCTACAAGATATCATGTTTAATTTAATATATGTAACTTACAAGAGGCAGAAATCAGTTATTCTTTTTCCTTGCATCTCACACCTGAGAGAAAGTGAGTACAGTAAGGTATAGTACTACACCTCAACTATATTCATTTACACGGCCAAAGAATTAAGTGTCCACAGACTGCACCGAATGCATTAACAGATTCTGACAACATTTCCTGAATTTACTCTTCATAGGTAAAAATGAACGACCACATCAGGTGAATGTCGACCAGGAAAGACTTGACTTTTGAAGAGTACTGTTGCTTGATTAGGCAACATTGCATGAAATGTGACGTATAGTAACTGTTGAATGGAAGGTCCCTGGCAACCAAGGACTTGCTAAAGTAATAGCAGTGCTTTCCAAAAGCAGTGCTGATTTACACATGATGAAAGAAAACTGAGCCTCACACAGCACATACTAACAATATGTAAGACTACTGAAAGGTTAATGATCTGTCTTGCTGGCAAAGCTCCCTTCTGAATTCTGATTCAGCAGAATTTGACCATTTGCACTGATTACAAACGCTGCTGTGTCTAGTCAGGTACTGCATAAAATCAGTAATAGTTTCAACTGGACTGGCATTTATGTGCTCAACCTCAAGTCCTTTCCGGCCGCTTATTTCAAATCTTAAAGACCACCTTACCTTCGGTCGCACTCACAGTGCGATACAGTGAAGAGATTGTGGTTGAAGACGCCGAAGTTGATCTGGAACGAGGATATTGTGTTCTCACATTGGTCATGCTCTCGACAGCACGTGTCAGTTTCCTCGAAGACTCCTGTGGAGGAGGAACAGCTCTCAGGAAAATGAAAACCTTATTTTTGAGAGTGCTATGTGCATGTGGTTGATTGAGAACTGCACATTTTCAACTGATCTTAACATAAATACAACACAAATAAACATTAGGTTTCCCTACTGTTCATATTTTATACCTATACAAGGCAATAGCTTGAATCTCTGGTAACATTGGAACAGCCACTTTGAGCAAATGCCTACAGTACGTACTGCAGAGGCAATACAAGTACAGTACTTTAGATGTCATAAATAAACGTTTAGCTTGGATCTGTCTGAACATCAGCAGTCATGCTTTTAAATACATTCCTTCAACCTGATCCAATAAGGAAGGCTAACATTCTGTGTTCAACAGCGCATCAATCACCCACACTAGGAAACTTGACATCTAGTGTGATAATGGAATTTTAGGGGCAGATTTTGTATATACTGTATATACAGTTATACAGCATGTACAGTATAGCATTGACAATTTTGGGTCCAAATATCAGGTATTTCCTAGTTCCCATATACTGTATAATTTCTGGCAGTCAAAAGCATGAGGTAACCTCAGTCCTTCTGGAACTCCTGTAAAAAGGAACGCTCTACACTGCACATATAATCTATTTACACATGGAAGGAACACTAGTTTATTTCACGCAGTTTATTTACTCACTGAAACTGCTACCACTTGAAGCTGAGTCTACCTGCGCTTCACAGTCGTAAGGCTGCAGTAACTTTTAGAATCACAAGGGGAGCCACCTGACAATCTAGGACAGAAAAGCAGAAAACTGGGGCTCTCGAGCGTCTGAACCACCCCTTTGATGGAACCTGCGCTTGCTCAGAGTACAGCTGGAGCTCTTTCACCCAGGCGTCGCTAGATTGTACTGGGGTTGTATCGCGAGCCGACAGTGGCTGGATTTGCAGAAGGCGTGGCGCACACGGTAGGGTGGAAACCAGTAACAGGTCGGGCATACAGGTGAGAGAGGCAGCACTCCCCCATCAGAGCTAGCTCTCCGCTCATCTGCTCAGCTGCTGGGTGATGAATGGTACTCCAGAACAGGGGCTCCCTGTCCTGGTCCTTATGGCCAGCACACCTGTCGCTGTTTGTTGAAGCCGAGCTCTCAGTTACACAATTGAAACCTAAAATGACTCAGTTCAAAGTTCAATAGCACTGATTGACTGTTTCAACTCTTGTGCATGTTGGTCTTTTACCTATCGTACCTCATAAGGAAAATTCAGTTTTGAGTTTAGCAAAGAACTTACGGCTTCAATTAGGTAATTAAACTCAGCAGGAATGAAAACCAGCAGATATGTGGTCTTCCAGTTCCAAGGTTGGGAAAACTTATTAAATAGGTTATAGGGTAAGCTTTAAAGTAGACTGGAGAAGAAAATTCAACCATCCTGAATACACTGTGAACGACTGTTTAAACTCTCAAATTAGACAGTGGTAGCATTTTATGTAGCGGTAATTCTGTGCCAGGGGAATATATGAAGTGAATATACAGTATTCAGTTCATATGTACTAAATAGGATGTAGAAACAGTATGAAACAGACAGAAAATGGATGGATGAAAGAGTGCATTAAAATGGCAACAAAATACATTTTCTGTTGCTTTTACTACCCATATGTTGCTTTAACACCAATATCAGCCAAATTGGCAAGTCCAGCTCTAGCTAACAACTCCAGAAAGCCTTACTATTTAAAGTTAACATTGAGAGCTTGCTGCATTGAGTAAATGTGATAACAAAACTTATCCATCCATCATTTTCTAACCACTGTATCCGATTCAGGTTTGCCAGAGAGCCACAGTCTATCCTGGCAAGCAACAGGCACAAGGCAGGGTACATCCTGGACAGGACGCCAGTCCATCACACAGCAAGCAGACACACACACACACACACAGCAGGGGCAATTTTACAGAAGCCAGTTAACCACCCAGCATGTCTTTGGACTGTGGGAGGATACAGTAGCACCCGGAGGAAACCCACGCAAACATGGGGAGAACATACAAACTCCACACAGATAGCACCCAACATCTGGAATTGAACCCAGGGCTCCAGTGGCGCTAACCACTGAGCCACTGTGCAGCCCTACAAAATTTGTTTTTACTTGAAATCATTTGTTTGCATAATTGATACAATTTGATCAATATCCTGTGGGTTGTAAAAACTTAGTTGTTCAACCCCCTGTACAATGGGTATCCCCGCAATATTGTTAGTGTGTTATCGTTCAGCTCCTCTCTAACGTGTCTAGGGAGATAAAAGCGACATAGCAGCCTACCTAAATCTCCATAGGTCGCGGCACTTGTCCCGGTGCCACACCAGAGAGTCCCAGGTATAAACCACCCTCGTTTCTTCCTTCGTGGCGTTTCACTTGGTGAAGAAGCCGCCGTGTGCCCTTGTTTTAAAGTCTCCAGATCCCGCTTCGCTCGCTGAGCAGAATTCCCTCCAACGTCCATTACAGGCTTTGTCACACACGGACTGCCTGGTCCAAACAGAAGGCTAGTATCGATGCGAGGATCGGGGATACTGGAGAAGTTGCTTCTGCCTTCTGCCCTGCAGAGAGACCAGTAGCTGTCGGTAAGAGTCTTGTCCCCGCTAGCAGCGCAATCCGCCAGCCGCTGGCCCTCGGTCCAGGTGCTCTGATAAAGCAGCAGTGAGCCGAAGTGAGTCCGTCTCAGGAAGCTGTAATACATGTGCCCCGGTCTAGAGGCACTTCTGCGGATCAGGTAGCAAAAATCTAGGCTTTCTCCCGCAGTTTCGGAACGTATAACATCGTCCTCTGCAAACACTACCGAAACGCTCCCGAATACCACAAATAAGGCAAGTAATAGCTCGCTTCTGATTTGCATTTCAGTCAACAAACAGGATGGTATGACCCTTTCTTATTAACTTATGTAAACTTTTTTTAACAGAAAAACGCCTTTGTTTTGAAATGTCGACAATATTTTAAAAATTAAACCAAGTGCATTAATTTCTACACGCAATTACTTATTGTATTTAAACTATTCTATGGCGAAAGTATAATTTGCTCATCATTTTCTACTGCACTATTACTTAATTAGCAATGAACAATCGTAAGTAAAGTAGACGAGTGCTTGCAAATCACAAATAAATGTTTAAGTTAAAAATAATTCCTCTATCATACACGAGAGTTCCTGATCTCTAGAATGCTTTGAACCCCAAGCGTAGGCGCTAAGTAGAAAACCGCCGCATCTAAATCTCAGCCACTTAATCCATTCGCTGTCTAAACTGTACTGGCAGGTTTGAGAAAGAGCGCGCAGGTGGCGTGAGCACCTGGCCGGCTTCCCGTCGCGGTGGGAGGGGCGCGCTAGTGCCAACCCTGCGGTATGAGGTGATGTGGGAACTTTAAACCTGAGCTGCGTCCAGATGCGCCTATTGGGCGAGATGAGACACACGCACACACACACCCTTGTCCCCCAGCAATTACAATAACCGAAAGAACTGCGGTGAGAGAAAGCGTTAACATCTTCCAGGGTATGAGAAGAATGTCAAGGAAACTGGTCGTACTACGGAAAACCGAAGAAAATATTTTGATCTAGAAATGTTCTGTTTCCCTTAAATGTGGTTGCTATACCATGCTTTTACCTTTGTTTTACTTTGCTATATTGTACTTTACCGTGTGTCTACTTTAGGTTACTACAATAAGCTTTTTAGAAGAACAGTACCTGTTTTTGATCAATACCGATCCATTTATTTGTCAATAATATACCTACATAACTAAACCAATAGAATACATGTAATTATTTCTTAAGTATTATGAAGACGAATATTCTGGGTTTTTTTTGTAATTTATGCAAATAAAAGCTATTCCTCACAACTCTGAAGGGGCCACAATCACTAGTAGGTATTTGTGGAATCAAAATTGTGGCGCACAGTGATAAAATGATCTTAAAATTAAATTTCAGAATACTGACCTCAAAATCAAACAGACCCAGTCTACTTAAAATATTGATGACAAAGTCTTCATGAATCCTTAATTCTGCATTTGAAGTTTCGCGAGGTTTCATCTTTGATCTGACACTAATTAAAAGTTTTGCTGTTCCAGTCACAGTAGTGCCCATAAGCAGGTCCTGTGGCCGCCTATACGAACTGGCAATGTGCTCAGACCCCTCTCCCTGCACAGGCTGCCGCACACACAGAGGTCAGCACAAGACAGAGTGCAACAATTGAAGTTCTATTCTAGTGTGCTATTTAGAAAACAACCACTATGAAGTATCACTGCACACACACCAGGACAAACAAACATTTAATAGCCCAGAACCATTTACCCAGAAGACGAAGACAGAAAAATAGTCCCATACAGTACTCATTGAAGAATCCAGGCACGTAGAGTATTTCTCCATCACATTCCTTCTGCCAAGCTGAAGGCCGAAAGAAAGACGGAAACACATCAGGGCTGCTTGAGGAACCGACTGTGAGCCAATGTCCAGATGTCAGGGTGCACTCTCCTCCCTTCCTTTGTGCCCAGTCCTCCTCTCCTCCCTGTCCCATGTCCTGCCTCAGCCTGCTCGGCACCCCCACACAGCTAAGGAAGTCTAGGAAAACAGTGTACCCCTCAATATGTGATGACTCCATCATCTGCTGTACACTGAACTGTCTGCCATTACATGCATACCTGAAGGAAACACAGCCCACGCCACTGCCCTACTCCCACTCCTACTGGTCTGGGGACGAGCCCCATCTTGATGAATTTGCACTTCACTAGTTTCCCTCCCTACACATGTGACGTTGTACTGCTGTTACGTTCTCTCGCTGTCCCCAGTTCCAGATGATCACCTGTTTCCATTTGATTGCTCTGCAGCTGCAATTCGCAGACTGGTACGGGATTGAAACTGATTCTGACACACTTTAAAGAAGGGACATTTTTTAAAAGATCGAATGAAGGAAGTCCTTTAATGAAGGGACTGATTCGCTTTTCAAGTTGCCCAACTGGAAAGAAAGCCAGAGGCTCAGGGCACCCCAGGGCAGGGTTTGAGAAGTGCTGCCGGCATTGCCTCCGTATCAGTGCTCCGATGCAGAAGGGCGTGGGTCAGGCAGGTGTGGAATTGAAAACGAGGGACTCTCACCTACAGTGGAACAGATGGGAAGGGCTGCAGACTAAAAAACACCAGGGCTCCCCAGTCCTGCCCCTGGAGGGCCGGTGAGGTTGCTTTCAAAGTCTCTTTAAGTCTCTAGGAGCAGCAGCGTTAAACTCTTCTATTTAAGCCAATAATGAATTGATTTAGGTAATGAAGAGCTCAGCTAGACTAAAAATTTGTAAAGACACTGGCCTTCCAGGAGCAGTGTGGGAGATCCCTGATGTGTTGATCAATGATAATAAGTATGGGCAGTGTGGTGGATCTGTGGCTAAGGACCTGCGCCTGTGGCTGCAAGGTTGACAGTTTGTATCCTGCGGCCAGCAGAGGAATCCTACTGTGTTGGGCCCCTGAGCGAGGCCCTTAACCTCAACTGCTCCAGGGGCACCATATAAATATAAATAAAAAAGAGAAGCTGACCCCAAGCTTCTCTCCCTGTCTTTGTGTCTCATGCAGAGCAAGCTGGGGTATGCGAAAAGACAAATTCCTAATACAAGAAATTGTATATGGCTAATACAGTACATGTAAATAAAATAGCCTTAACACCCTATGTACTGTATATGACCTGATTCTGAACTGCAAATTCTGGAGGGTGTACTGTCTTCTGGGTTTTATTCCATTGAAAATGCTCACAATTCACCAAACCGGGTAATTGGTTTAAGGCCTGCTCAGGGTGGAGGTCCAGAAAGTGAGTCTGGGAGCCTGCTGTATGGGGGGGTGTTCTCTGTCTGTCGCCATGGCTAGTGAAATGAGTTCAGTATTTCCTGGACCGGGCTGCCTCCTGGGAGTCCGCTGAACTTGCGCCAGTACACACATCCTAAGCAGCAATAACCGGGTGTGCTGTGTGCGTTCCTCACCACTAGACCGCACTGCACACCGTGACACATACTGGACTTCTCCCACTAGTCATTCAGCTCACAGAATTCAGCACCTTTCATTACTGCTTACAGTTATTGCATAACTGAATGATTCAACTTGATTAAATAATTGTGAAGCTCTGATTGAAGGAGGTGTTGGCAATCTATGAAGCTCACTCACTAAGTCTTCTCATAAGTATGTTTTTTTTAAACAATAGCCATTGTTTATTTAAAAGATGTTTGTGTTTTTTATGGACAACAGTATGAATCACTATTGAGGTTAATATTTATAATTCATTATTTAAAATATTTTATGAGTTCTGTAGAGAAGTTTAATATCTTTTATCACATTAGGTGTTGAATATACTGCATGTAAACACTATATAGATCAGGGATCCCCAACCCTGGTTAAGGAGAGCACCAGTCTATCTGTTTCTAAAGGTCACCATTAAATCATCAGTTTCTAATGATGTGGAACAATTCCACAATGAACAATTGAACAGGTGATTTGTTAAATTGAGTATTTTAGAGATTATGTAAAACATAAATCCAAGTAATCTGCAGCTCTCAAGGACCAGAGCTGTCTCTTAATTTAACAGATTATTTGCTTGATTCATCAATAGTTTACAGATATTGCCAGCCTTTAAAACAGGTGACCTATAAAGCTAACAAGATCAAGTTGGAGTGTGTATTTAAACCCCGAACAGAAAGGTCACAAACAAGAAAAGACTGTTCAGTTTGATAGTTCATTGATTCAAGGATCTCATCCAGACATTTCTTGAAAGGGACCAAGGTACTGTATGTCTTCAACAGCAGGGGGGGCTTGTTCCAGACTCTGGTGACCCAATTCAGGAGCTGCACTGATATGCTAGAAAATCAGAAGGAAGATTCAAACTTACACATCTTTAAGCAGTTCTGTTTAGTTCACAATGTTGCCTTTAGCTACTGAGATACAGTATCTCTTCTGTTAGTAAAGTCAGCACTTTAAAACTACATGAATCAAAAGCAGCATTTAATAATAAAACTACATTAATCAAAAGCAGCATTTAATATGCATCATCCTGGCCCACACACAGTTTGAGAATGAGATTGCGTACAGGATGAAATATTTCCTGAGTGCACTGCCATTACCCCTTGGGTCATAGAGACATCTCCCAGATGGGAGTGGTGTGAAATCACAGCACAGCTGGAGTGCCACACACCCCATTATTCTCTTATCGTTCTTTAACTGATTCGTAGAAAAGAGTTTAAATTGTTCTGTCAGACCTGAAGTGCTATCTGTGTGGAGATTGTATTTTCTCCCTGTGTTTGTGTGTCACCCAGTCACTTCCTCCCACTTCCTCCCTGAAAAAAGTCAAGTATTGACTTCAACAACATGGCTGGGAAACTTCTTCCATACCCCCATAACCCTCTGGGTAAATGAATGCCTCTTGTTCATGTTTTAAATGCACTTCCAATGTTTCACTGTTGATTGTGAAGAGATAACCTGGGTTGACAATGTCAGTGTGTCTGAGGGTATTGAATGGTGGCATCAGGTCCCATCATGATCTTCTCTGTTCAAGACTAAAAATGTTCAGTTCCTTCAGCCTGACAGGGTAGGACATTGCCTCAGTCCCAGAGTGTGGTTGCTCTTCTTTGAACATATCGTAGAACAGCAATATTTTTTCTGTTTTGTTGTGACCACATTTTTACACAATATTTTAATATCCTTACTTGTGCATTACACAATTTAACACAACACCCCTTGATTGGAGTTCTCTGCTTTTAATTCAGTACTGTATACTAATATTTTGTTTGCTTTTGAGTCTCCGTGCTCATTGTGTAGCAGTTGTATATCTTGTGTCAATAGGAACACACGTCTTTTTCATAAGTTGTCTTTTCAATTTCAGTGTTTCCAATTTTGTATTTATAATGCATGTCTATGAATTAGGAAGCTTTGGCAATGAGTTCATGTGTTTTGATAAAGCTTTAAAATATAGATGCTTGGGTACACCTCTATCAGAAGTGCTTTTACTGAACTGCCTGTTACTGAGATACACAGTGAACAGGTATTATCTGTCAGTACTGTATCGACTAGATTGTATTTATCTTCTATTCTTATCTTGGTGATAAGATATCAATATTGTATTAAGCAGACAGCAAGAGTTTCAAACTCCAATGTGCACTGTACGTGTTAAGTGCTATATATAACTCAAGACCATATGAGGTTAATTTGACAATACAGATCTCTGATATGTGAAGAGCAGAAAACTTTACAAGTAAAGGACAGCTGCACAGCCAAGCAACCATGCAGAAGTCACAGAGCTGCAGAGATGTCGCTGAGGTGGAGACGGCACTGAGGGCAAACCAAGTGGGATGGTCAGGCAGGCATGAAGCCATAGCGCTGGAGGAGGTTCAGAGTCGGACAGTCCAGCTCAAGCACAGGGCTCTGTAAACAAAGCCAGGTGGTCAAAAGAACAAAACAAGGTCAGGAATCCAAAGATAAGCCCTGGAGACAAAGTTAGGGACCAAGTTCGGGAAAAGCGAAGCTCAGAGCCCAAACTCTGTAACAGAACCCAAAGCAGAGTCTGAGCAGCCCTTAAATATTTCCAAATCACCTGGACAGGCGAGATAGTGATTGCCTCCAGGTGATTTAGGTCTCCTCTCAAGTGGTCTATGGCAACAGTCTCTGAGAGACTGGTGGGTGGAGAATAGAGCAGCAGCCAGCAGCCTGACAATGTGGAATTCATTTTTCTATGGCTTTTCTTTGAAGTTTTGTGATTCTTTCTGGTCAAAATGATCACAATTGTTAATGCCGGTGAACAGGCTTTTGCAGGGTGGTGCTCTCCCTAAAACAATGAGAACTGTCTTAATGCATTACTCACACAGACCAATTTGCCAGTCAAATGCTGGGTTTCAAATAGTTGGCAAAGTGGTAGATTATAAGTCTTTGTGAAAGTGAATGTACTTTCTAACGTCACCAAACCAGATCAAACTTGTTTCATAAAACATATACCCATTTAAAGAAAGTACATGTAGATTTGCACATATAGATGATTACAACTGACAAACAAGACTTCCCACTTTCATGTCATCTTTGAATGTCTAATTATTTTTTTCATAGGGTGGTGTGTGGGAATCTCTTTTGTCTGTGGAAGAAGAATTTTAGGCAGGATTCTCACCACTCTGCCAGGATGTCATCTGCAAATCCCAACATTTCAGGTGCTATGTCAGTAATTCTCACAGAACTCCACTGGGCATGTAGCTCTTTTGATGATCCCCTCTCAGGGAAGTCTGTACAGCCTGGTTTCATTGTTCTTCCGATACCACTGTCCTTAACTCCCTATCGTCACCAGGCACTGATTACAAAAATAATTAGGCACCAGTTATACAGCTGACTCACTCCATGTCATCTCATCAAGCCCTCCTTCATTAATCACTCTTCACTGATATGACCAGACACTGGAGTCTCCTGCCTATCTCACTCAATCACAGCACTCATTTCTGTAGTCTTTCTTTTCTCGTATAGTCATTTCTACTCTGCTGTCTCAGCTCTTTGCTTTCACCCTTCACTGCAGCCGCTGATCCTAACAGGCCAGGGAGGCCTCTCACTCTTCATGGGTGCAGGTTTTGTTCTTGTTTTCACGCTCCCCCCCCTCCCCCCCAGACTGAGCTCCAGCTCCGCTATCCAGACTCCTTTAACTCTCGGCCGGGGGGCAGAATACGCTCTACCTTGCCAGGCAAATCCCTGCTCCTCTGGATGAAAAAGCCTCCTGCCAGCCCTGACTCAGCTGGCCAAAGCTGCTCCCCAGCAGCACGTCAACCCCCTGAAGTCTGGCCAACAGACTGCCCCATACAGTCCACATGTCCAGCACTTGTGCTCCCCCTCAGGACATCTTAAGCAAGATGTTCTCAAGTATCCCTCACTCTGAGCCCCACAAACCCCTAAGTCAGCTCAACCTGTTACTACGGGTAACTTCCTCCAGAGTGCTCAGGTCTTTCAGGTAAACTCAGACCTTATCCTTAATAATGGTAGAGGCAGTTTTCAGGTGGGCGAAACTAAGCAGCTATTCTCTATAAGCCCATTATTAAAAATGTAATCTAGGCAAAGTCTAATATCTAATTAGGATCTAATATAATTTTTAAAATAATGGATTCTTTTTGTGTATCCCTGAGAAAAGAACAGGAAAATGTGTGACCTGGGGTCTCTCCAGGATAAATATTACAAATAATATCTTAATTTAATGATTATTATAATTATTCTTTAAATTTTTTATTTAAATAAAAAAGTAGGTTGTGAGCAGTCTGTGGAAAGGTAATATTCTGTATTGCACATTGCTAACAAGATTAATCTTATCCCTCTTAATCCTTACAGTCGATTCTAAGATAACTCAAGACAGATGTGCACAAAAGCCTGCCCAGTCGCACTATACATACAGTAGTTATATATAGAGTTATGCATCTTGTGTAAGTTTGACACATAAACCTTGTGGGTAGTTTACTTGATCTTACAAACACACTAAACAGATCACAATCTGCTGACTGATCAAGGTGCCACTTATGTGTTAACCCCCAAATAATTTTGCATCCAGTCTCAAAACAGATTGTCAGTTTGTTAATGTGTGCCTAAAATCGTGTACAAAGTCTTTGAAGGTTCAGTCCATCTTCGAGATTTGACATGTATTCATCCCAGAACTTGGTACTGTTTACATTAGGCATAGGTGACATATGCAAGGTGGCCCTCAAGAAAATGATCTGTTCTGTGGGAGACTGCTGAGAGCAGACTGCTGAGAGCAGACTGCCAGAGAGGAATGCTTTACTCAGAACTCTATATGGCACAGAGCATGAAAGTATTTTCACTCCTTTTTAACTTGGTCATTGCAAAGGTGCAGCTATAAATCTGACCCCTTTTTTTAGCTTTTATGATTTCCACTTCTCTTGCATGTGTATGTTTTTTTCTAGATAAACAGAATATGTAAAATACATGATGCTGCAGTGTGTTGTAACACTGACTCATGTTAATTTTTTGACTGGCATTTCTCTTCTCACTTCCTGTGCTTTAGTGATTTCAGGTTTGGTCTTTAGAACTTGTCTCATTGGCACTGCTTTTTCAAGAGTGTGGCTTTCAGATTTTGTAGTGGCTTTTTGATTTTTCCTGGGGTCCTGTAAAGATTGCGTTGCACATCTCTGTTACAGCAGAGTCAGATCCGTTTTCCTGTGATCCCAGTCACAATCCAGTTGTGCTGTAAATCTGAGCCTGGGTCTTTGTTAATATTGCTCTGAGAAGGAGATCCTATGTCTGTAATATAAGAACATAAGAAAAAATACAAACGTGAGAAGGTTATTTGGCCCATCTTGCTCCTTGGGTTTCCAATTCCTTAGTATTCCAGGAATCCTACAAGATGGTTCTTAAAGAATGTCATGCTGAGTTTGTTTCAGTTTGTTGCACACAGTATACATTTTACATTATGTTGTTTTATTGATACTTTTTATGAAGTAGAATACTATTTTAGTATTATATTATTATTATTATTATTATTATATGACATCAGACAGGGTCTAGAGTATGTGACCACTGTGGGGTGCAATGTAATTCATACCATTGTCATGCATAATTTGCACCAGGTTGCATATCTTGTTTTGCTGGATTTTGTTCCATTCGTGTTCGAATGGAACCTTCGTATTCGAGTCGTGTCAGGCATGTTCTTTGGTCTCTTACATACCACATATTGTCCCAGCTCATTCCACAAACGGTCATCTCAAGTCTGAGATAATAAGCATCCACAGTACAATTTCTAACTTCTCATCTCATGAGAAATCCATCCATCCATGATACATAAGAAGTATACTGCTCGAATGATGTTACATCAGGATGTGCCTGCGGGACATACAGAAAATGAGGCCCCAGAATCTGATCAATGCAGTACCATGGAGTCAGGTAGCCATCAATCACAAGCAGTGGAGCTGTAATGACAAGAAGAATAGCCTCCTGCCTACATCATTACACTTGCACCTGCTACAAATTAGGGTGGTCTACACAAACCTGCCTAGAGGGGCAAGTCCAAATTAGGTCCAGCCTACAGCACAACATGGGTACAAAGGTATTCTCTTTATGTGCACGGCACCAATGTTTGTTTCTGTGATGTTTTTCTTGATTTTCCCCTTCTTGACATTCAACGTGTGAAATCACCTCATCACCTGGGCCCAATCATCTGCCTCGTTAACGAGAATGTAGCAGTCATGCTGTATCTACGCGAGGTGACTCAGTACTTGAGAAAGTCAAAGGCTGCTTTGGTTGTCACAGTCCATCATGAATAATAAATTCACCATAAACACTTCATCAATATCCCAAACCTATATCCTCATTCTTCTAAAAACATACACCAATCCATGGAATATAATGTTTGCACTTTAATTAAAAAAAGTCTGAAGAGTCCCTGTCTACACTCTGTACTGACGTTACCCCTTTTTGCTCATTCCTTGCTTCCTTCCTTATTACAGTGTGGTGTCTTGTGATAACTCATATCGCACACAACAAGGAGGAAAACATTAAAGGCTTCCAGTAGCCATAAAGAAGCAATAACCTTTCCTCCAGCTGGACACAAATAGCATAGGCACTGCATCTGTAATGTTTAATTACAGCAGAATTATCCAAAGTCCAGAGTGCACGATGGCGTGTCTGGAGAGGAACTGAGAGATCCTTTTCTCATTTTCTGGCCAGAGCGACACTCTAACCATCTCCTGACTGTCACAAAGTTTTCTTCCATGTCACCACTTTGCAGGGCACACAAGGGCAGCTCATTCTTTAAAGTTAACTCTTTCTTCCCAGGGTAGGAAACCTGAGGTTTATGGTGGAAAATCTCTGTTGTCCTCTGGTATCTGAGTGCATATCCCTTCTGCCTCAAAAGAGAGATACACTCAAAACTTTGTATTCTTTCTGCCACAAAACTGACATACTGTATACTTTTCATGTGCCCAATGGGCAAAACTGACACCCCATCTTTTTATTTATGCATACAATCATACAAATATCACAACAATCGAAACTAAGACTTGATTGACCTTGGGGTATCGGAATAAGGGAGAACATTGAAAATAGCTCGCCCTGACAAGATTGCACAGCACATGATCACAAATCTCCCAGAAGAAACCCTACCCCACCTACCAGATAGTGTGCAGGTCCCATATTGGTCTCATCTGCCTCAGAATTCAAGGGACGACTAATAAATGATGTAAGATTTCCTTCCTTATATAATTCTGCTTATTGTACTGAATAATCGTACTGACAGCATTGTGATACTTCACTGAATTTTCAAAGCAAGTGCAGTAGCCTTGCATTAGGGCTATTTGCTAAATAATATAATAATCTGTAGGTGCAAATTAAGCCAAAGGTCATCAAATTGATTTGTGAAAACGATAAATAAAACAAAGCTCTTATTTTCCACATTCTTTCAAGGCACATTTATAGCATTTTACTGTCCCCCTAAGGCTTACATCAGTGCTGCAGAATAAATCACAGGCCTGCATACTTTCCAATGCAGAAGCCAACCTTAACTTTAACTGTCACTGACAGATAAGCTATGACAGAGTGAAAAATGTAAATACAGATTCGCAGGTTTACTTAGAACCACCACCTGCACCTTGACTGTTTGACTGTCTTTTAAAACTTTCAGCAACAACAGACACTGGTTACATTAATGTTGCAAAGAGGATGTGTGGACAATTTTACAGAGTTGCAAATACTGTAGTGTCTAGTTGAAACTCTAAGCACACATACAGAAAATAGATTTTAGAAGATCTATAGGGAATTAACTAGCTATGGCGTTAAAACTGATTCTTTTTTTTTCAAGTTTCTGGTGTGTGGCTATGCACTGAGAGGAGATGGATATATTTCTGCAGAGCTCCTTGCTGGATGTACAGTAGCAAATTAGATATACTTTTTAACACAAAACATGAACGTGACACTTTCACAATGGAATAATGTCATTTGTCGATTACTATGGATAAAATCTGCTCTCCTAGAACCAAACAAAGAGGACAAGAAGGACTCGATGTCAAATAAGAAGATGTGTGATTGTCCCAGGAAATTGTATTTGTTGATAAGGTAACAACAAACTTCGCCGAAATGCTTGACTCTAAGCTTGCAGCAATTCCAGAACCTGTTACTGCTACATCCAGCAAAATGGACTTGACGAAGAGAGTGGAGGAGGTGGCTCAGTGAGCCTCAGACATGGAAACAGCAGTGTGACAGCAGGCAGGAGAGTATTAGTGTTTGAGGCAGACCTGCACAGGACACTGGATCCTCTGTAAGACTGGGAAAACAGCAGCTGGCCAAAAAATCTGAGATTCCTGGGGCTAAGAAAGAATATTAAAGGAAACAATGCAGTCGTGTTCTTTTGAAAATGGACCCCCGAAACCCTCCGTATGCAAATAAAGGGGGATAAAATTAATCTGGAACATTGCCTCTGAATGAGACCCAGACGCAGACCCGGAGAAAGGAGAGTGCCTGAACCCAGGCATTGAGGAATAGACCCATCAGCTTACTAAATGTCAATATGAAAGTGCTAAGTAAAATACTGGCAGCACGTTTAGCCCAGGTGTGTTTCATTTTTAACATGCTTTCTTCTCCTTAGTAAGTGACTGTCTCTTAAAGACACTTTTTTCTTAGAATAGCGACTATAATAAGGAGAGGAATCCTAGTCATACCTTCGTAAGATGGCATACACCCATATACTTTCTAACCACTTATTCCAGTTCAGGGTTGCTGGGGAGCCAGAACGTGTCTTGGGAAGCAATGCGTGCAAAACAGGAAACCCCCTGGGGTCCATCACAGGGCACACAGACAGAAACACAATCTCACACCAGCGCCAATTTTCCCGCGAGCCAATTAACGTACCAATGTGTCTTTGGATTGTGGGAGGAAACCAGAGCACCCAGGGGAAACCCATGTAAAGATAGCAACTCAGGTCCAGAATTGAAGCCAGGGCCCCAGGACTGCAAGGCAGCCATGCTTACCACCGGACCACTGCGCTCTTCTAGACTTCAAGACTTCAAGACATGTTAAGCAACTTGAATCTTCTTCGCCTGGATCAGAGACAAGGTGACAAGGACTGGGGGACTCAAGCAAAAAGCAGTTAAGGAGCATTCATAATAAAAACTAGAAAGACATTCTTACCCAGGGTCTGCAGCAAACTTCCATCTTTACCAGTGAATCTGTGGCATCAAAATAGGGCTAACTGAATCATTAAGGACCAAAAGAGTCCATTAGTCAAATGAGTAAGACAAGCTAAATGACATCTTGCTGTATGTAGGATTGCCTGTGTTTTTTGAGGATTCTTTGTTGAGGATATCTCTCACTTCAGCCTACAGATTCTTTAGAGCTCAGTGCAACATTGAAAAGCTGCAGCAGGCAACTGTGAAAAAAACAGAATAAAGCAGAGAACAAGAGTAATATGATTATTTTTGTACCATTGTCAGTTTTGAATTAAACCAATTTTGTATTGAAGTACTTCAGTTGCTCCTGGGGAAAAAGTAAAAGCAATTAAATTACTGTCATCAAATTGTCGTGCTCCTGCCATGTCACCACCTGCTGTGCTTTGGAAAGCAGCTGCGTGAAATATTGAACAGAGAGCAGCAAAAACTCTGGAATACAAGCTCACAGCCACAAGTGAGATTATTGATCAGTCATATTCTGCTATACCATTAAGTACAATAAATGCTCTTAAATCAAAAAAGAAGAATGATTTTAAATTACATTTTTCCATGGGTTTTATATACTGTATGGGTAAAACTCCTGTTTCTTACAGTTTGAAAATTACCAACATGAAAACTGAAAAGATTTAAATTACCTGTGTAAAGGTTCATTGTAGTCTGAGAATTGATGCTATATTGTACATAGAGAATAAACTGTATGGAGAGATGTTAATACTTAATGGGAGGTCTGTGTTAATCAAATGTTCTGTCTTTCCTGTGGTTGAAGAATCAGAAGGTATGATTTTTTTCTCTTGCCTGCGAGAAGATAGTTTTGCCAAGGACTTTGTGTCCCAAAACATGTACCTGCAGCTGTGGGACCTGCCAGGTGTCAGGAAGAGGTCAAAGTTGAGAAAAAGCAGCAGAACTTGCAAGATAATTAGGAAGATGAAAGAAAATTTACTTAATATGCATTCATAATTGTGTTCTGTTAAGCTGTAATTAGATACTATGCCATACTTTTTTTTAACTTTGAAGTATGAAGTTATTCTCTAATGAGAATATCTTTGTCAACTAATTTGAGAAAAGCCTACGAATCATTAGAGTGTTCATTGTTTTCCTTAATTATACCTCCCTTCCCCGATGTTGGTGCCCTTCTGGAATCAATGTACTTTTCAATGTCTTGAATTATCTTGGCCACTACACACAGTACAGGCCTGGGTGGGGGTCTAGGATTATAGAGACCTCCTTCGACATCCCATTTGAACCTTCAGATTCTATATACTGTACAGTCTTATATATGTCTTTCTCAGCACACACAGTAAAATGTATACTACCATGGAAAAAAATTGAAAGTGACTGAACAAGTATAAAAAACATGAATTGGTTTTCTCAGCCTTCCAAAAAATGTAAAATAATAAAAAAATAAAAAGAAGACATGTTTACTGTAGTGTTTCAATACTACCAGACCTAGAATGTATATTATAATGTATGCTCTTATAATGTATGCAGTTTTCAAAAAAGTGTTTTTTTGTGTGTGCAATTTTCTGGTATTTATGGCCTTATACACCACTCACAATAAACAAGTTTAGGAAACTAAAAACAAACACGCATGCATGCTATAGAGAGGTGGGTTTAGGTTTCTGAATGGTCAGAATTCGCTGAATGACGGCTATTTTTTACCTATCAGAATAGCTTTTTTTTTAGGCCGGTCGATTTGAACATGCAGGGCTTTAGCAAACATCTTTGTTGTGGGATGTTTTGTAAACTCGTCATTTTTCATGGTAAAAAATTCCAACGAAAGCACTTTCTCAAGTAAGGTAAAATGTTGTTTATGTATTTTATCGAAATTTTGCTTTTGCGCTGTATTTATTTGGAGAACCGATTAATTATAGATATATTTTTACGCGAGACTGTAACTATAGAAAAGTTTATGTGCTTTATGCTGATGTATGTAGTTGTGAAACAGTTCTGAAAAGCTCAGGTTGCCTCGTGTTTTGCGATGTATAGTATGTGATGTTTTGATTTTGCTGGTAAAGATAAATGTTATTCAACCGCAGCATCTGTCTAAAGAGGAATTGTCGGCATTGCGCTATTAAATTGTTTATTACAAAATAGTTTCACTGCAGTGGAAACAATCTTAAAGTCGTGTTTGGATGATATTGTAGACCAATTGTATTCGCAATATTTTGAAAAACGATTTAAAAATGTTGTTTTTGTTGAAAGCAAATGCACACGCTGGGGGGCGATTATTTACTCAAAGGTTTCTTGATCACATCATCCTTGTGCACAGTATGTATTGATTTTCTTACTACACATAGACCAGTACTTTTAATTCTCTCTAAAATTTCTCAATAAAAGTATTTCTTACTTTTTTACTTTTTCTGAAGATCTTGTCTGGCTGTTTCTTGAACAATGGCATGTGGATCTTTGAACTTGAGGCTGCTCTTTACAAGAGTCACACGTTTCAACCTGCCAGCCAAACAACAACTGCTGGTTGCTCCTTGTCTGTTTCTGCATTTTATTTCTGGTGGTGCAGCTTGAAAACAAACCATGTGTATACAGCCCTATCAACTGGACTAATAGGTACCATGCATATCTCATGTAAAAACACACAGATCAATAGCAATTATTCATGTTCCACACATACTGTTTCAGTTGGTAACTCATAGCTCACTTCTGCAGAGACCACCACCTTGTTTTATCAAGCATGATTAAATTTAGCTTAACCCCTGTGTGGTGGCGGCAAAGATGAAGTTCCTTTAAAACTGATAGCAAAAGTAAAGAAAAGTGCATGCTACTTGTCCAGGTTAAGGCTGTACAAATGAAAGCGGAATCCAGCATTAAACTCGCACGGCTCTCGGAGAAGGCATGATTTACAATAACCAAGACCAGCCAGGGTGTTATCTTTTGGGAGTCAAGTAACCAGTAATATGACGTATAAATACCAGGAGAACACACCAATACGATAGACACCAAACACCAGCTCAGGACCATGGAGCGGACAGGTAGCTATGCTGCCATTCCACTTGACACTACAGCTGACTCTTGCATAGATTTTAAATATTTACTAGCATGTTTCCTATAAAAATGTGTGTAAGTGAAATAAAAAACCCGGAAATAGACAGCAATGTTAGAGACCTCTTTGTTTGCTGAACCAACATAGTATCACATGTGAAATCAAATTTCATTAGGCTTTCTAAGACTTAACTTGTGCATTAAGGGTTTGATGCAGAAGATTACTGCAAAATCTTGAAAGCACTTAAGGGCTGTGCTGTAAGAGTAGCAGTTCTGATTTCTGCTTTAGTATTAGTGAGAGAGTGATGTAAGAAGCTTTTGTCAGAGATTACAGAATTACAGGAAGCGTTTGACAGAGATTACAGAATTACAGTGAGTTCAACTCATGCTTAAAAAGAGTATGGACCGATCCTACCACATGATATTTTATGAAGATTTTTATCTCAAAATAAAATCTGGACTTCACTGCACAAGTAACCATGAGTTACAACAAAAATATTCTGAGAAACTATAATTCCTGGTCATCTCACAGTTAAAATAATTCATGCAAAGGAAAACAGATTCACATCAATACAGTTCCTTCAGTTTTTTTTTTATTTTCCACAAGTATGTGTAAACCATAGTGGTCATAAAGAAAAATCTTTACATGCTAATCCAATTGCAAACATTATAGGATATATTCCTCAGTGCATGCACTACTTATTTACAATAAGAGAAAATCAAATGTTCATTCAAACAATTGCATGAAAATGAATAACAGATAAACTAACACTGTTATAATATTATCAACTAAAGGAAATTGAAGGAAAAGACTAAAAGCACTGGTGAATGAATCCATTTTCGTAGCTGAGTGCACAAATCTTTCCCTTAATGACTCATTTGTCAATACCCTGAGAATTAAACAAGGTAGAATGAACAGAAACAGAGCATGATATTTCACCAATTACGGTTTCAGATGATGATGATGATGCTAATAATAATACAGTAGCTCCTGTATAGACAATAGGAAAAATTATATCTCTAGAAAAAAAGAGAATTTGCAAAAATGATCAATCCGTCTGTGATACATGTAAATTTATCACACACAGAGATTAATCAGCCATCTTTGCAAATAAACACTCTGGTGTTCATTCTGAACTTGCAAAATGGGCATAAAACTGCTTCAATTAAATGGACCAAATTTGTAACTAATTAAGGTATAGGCACACCAGTTGCTGGCTGGTTAAAAACCTCCACAGATATAGATAGTGAGAAACATTAACATTTCTATCATTCTTAAATTGATGCTTTAAGCTTATCTATTATGGACAGGTGTATAACATCAACAAATAATGTACTACAGGTCAAGGCTCATGTAAAGTTTTGTAGTGAAAAAGTTGTACAGAAAATAAAAAGCTTGAAATATAATATTATTTTAACTGATAAAAGTATTTTTTTAACTGTCATTATATTTGCCTTGATATTTAATGAGGAATGTGCAGTCCAACCCTTTCTGTACACTTTTCCTTTCATGTACTTGGCTAGGTACATTTCTCATTTCTATGCTATAAGAAGTTAGACCAGGAGCATCCGGCCCTAGGCCAGGAAAGCCACACTGTCTAATGGACTTCATTTCCTGCTGAACTGACCATTTAATACAAGACATGCAGAAGTATGGCTCTCCTGGACCAGCACTGGACACTTCTGAGCCGGACAACTCTTGTTCATCTACATCCTTTATGCTGGCACGTGAAATTGCTTAGGAGGACAAAATACAGTGATCTGACCACAAAGATGGAGGCTATACAAGCCATGACAAATTGTATTTTCAATTTTCAGTTCCTTTTTCTTAAGGTTCTAAAGTTTTATTACACTCAATCCCTTCAAACACTGTGCACTCAATACAAGAATCTGTCACCAGTGCCTTCTCTTTCAAAGAAAAGGAAAAACTGGTTTAAGGATTTAGAAGGTAGATACGAGACACATCAAGAAATATCACACAAAAAGAAATGCAGGATTAACATAAGATGTCCACATTATGGTCTACAAGACATATCATGCATAGGGTTTGTAGAACTTGCAAATTGTAATATAAAGTCTGAGGTCATTCCATTGTACAGTGTGTGCTTTCATTGATATGCAGTACTCGCCTATATATAGCACGCCAAAAGCATCTAGATTATGTCAAGAGAGGGACGGGTGAAAGCCTTCGCTCTATTAAGGGCTACTGCATGAATGCTCTGAGCACAAGATAATAGAAGCCAGCTGCCCATCAACAGATTTCATGCAAAATGAGCAGAACATTAATTTCTGAGGGACTGCTTATTCTGGATACGCTTCAGAACGGGTTCAGAGCCGTCTCATTCTACCGCAGTGATCTCGGTCAGAACGATCGTGTGCGAATCCTGGAACTAGCAAGGAAAACACTGGCTATTTAAAAAGCACAATAAAACTGGCCCTTTCCAACGTTGGCACCTTCAGAATGTTAATGTGAAGATTGTTTTGACGTGGAGAGGAACAGGATCTGTTAAACATAATAGTGAATTGACAACTTTTCCCACCTTCTTCCCCAAAAGCATTTTTTTAATATATATTAACATGTACTGTAGGCTACTGTAAGTACCAGTTAATTGCTTCCAAAATATATTCATTTTTTATATGTAAATAACTTTTTTCTCACACATCATGTGGTATAAAGAAAAAATATTTGAACCCCTAACACATTTATGGGAATTAAGGTAGCACTGCAGAATCTCACCCTGACAGTCAAGCATGGTGTTACAAGAAGCAAGCTTTGGGGCTGTTTTGTTGGATAGTTTGCCATCACCGACAAAATCACAATTTGCAGGTGTAAAATATACAGGAATATGAACCATCCTAGGGGGTTCACAAAACTTCTCTCAACACTGTGTGCTCTTTCAAATAGGGAGAGTGATGACTGGCAGATATACTCGTACCCATAGAGCTCCACAGTGCCAGACAGGAGAGGTGGACCAGTCGGGGGCGTGGCATCCCTCACTGACATCACAGTGGGCCTGCAG
The DNA here is from genome assembly GCF_040954835.1 of Lepisosteus oculatus. Classification (NCBI taxonomy): domain Eukaryota; kingdom Metazoa; phylum Chordata; class Actinopteri; order Semionotiformes; family Lepisosteidae; genus Lepisosteus; species Lepisosteus oculatus. The sequence goes on from NC_090717.1 coordinate 11,193,850, forward strand.
CCATTCAGCCACGGCTGAGAGGACCAAAGGTCAGTCCTACATCGTTACCTGCTCACCAAATGCTTGGGGAATCCTGGTCAGTTAGTTTGGGTATCCCTGTTAGCTTAAGATTTTTCTAGCTTCTCCTTGCCGTCTTTTACTCACAAGACAAGTGTTTAGTGCAATAAATGTTAAACTCCTGGCATCGGTGGTGCCAAAATCAGTGTGCAGCATGAGAGCTGAATCAGGCCTCTGCAGAGTCAAACAGTGTGCAAAGGGTGACCTGCTATGAAAGTGAGTGTTTCAGGGGAGGGTGTGCACAGTTCTCTTGCCTACCGTACTGGTATGAGCCTTCAGCACTAAGTTGAATACGATCATTGGAACATATTCCAATATGGTAAAGGTGATAATTGGAATATTTAAACTATGTATTCCTCTGAGGTGGATGATGTAGGATAGAAAGGAAACCAGTTTCAGAATCATAAATAACATGAACTGAAATGACTGATGGTGGTTGTTATTCTATTAAGATTACTCCATCAGAGTAGGGTTACAGATCTCCGGTCCTTGAGAGCCACACTACAACCATTATTATAGGTCACCCTTAAATGATACATTTCTAAATACTTGAAACAATTTCATTTTGAGCCCTCAAGCACTTGTAGCTCTCAAGAAATACTATAACTAAATGCATTTAAATAGCCCTGTTCATCTCAAATAATCCTAAAACACTAGGCTCTTAAAGCAGTTAATTTAACAAACTGATCAAACCGTGTACCCCAGATCTTTGCAAATAGTTTTTTTTTCAAGGGGGACCGGTAACCCCGCTGAGCCTCAGCTCCCGAGCACCAGGGTGGGCCACCCTTACTCCCCAACATTGGAAAAGTTGACCAAAAAGAGGCAGAGCACTGCAGCCAGCGCAGTAGTCATGAGAGCTACCCCTCTCCCAAGCATGAACTCCACTTGTACTCCCTGGGGTAGTTTAATGCAGCCAGCAAACACTAGAGGGAGAGGAAGCCCGAGCGAACCCCCTTGAACATGAACTGGGACCTAGAGTGAGTCAGCTGTTCTACCTCTCATGTCTCCATCCCAATCCAGTCCTGTGTTTGTGGCTTTACTGTCTGAGTGAAGAGTGAACACTCATGGGCCTGGCTCTGCTGCTTCATCATAGCTGTTAAACTCTTTTACTTCTCCTTTCTGGTGAATCGCAGAAAACAAACAGTTAAACTATACAGCCGGATCACTGACAGAATATCCATGACACACTGGTTAGGCAATAAAAAATTGGGATACGAAATAATGAGAGGGTTTCCTGACCCCTTCTGACTGAACAGAAAGAGCATCAGTTCATTGTGCCAACTGCCAGCCTGTGTAAAGTTTCATAAATTTTAAACGTATTTACAATGGAGAAACTAAACAGTACATTTATCTATTATCTAGAAATAATAGCAAAATAATGTGATTTTTTTTTGTTAGGAAGGCATAATTTCTAGCTGTAATGCTTCTGCAATGTTTATTTAAACTCTTTATTTGGGCTAAAATGCAAAGTTCGTGACCCCAGTTCACCCCCAGATTTCTAACAAAATATTGTGGCGAAAGGACTAAAAAGCTTTACACAACCCTTTCACTAAAGGAATAAGAGGAACCTTCACTTCTAATCACAAATTATCCATACATGAAACATGGTTAAACCTTTATGCACCAACTACTTAACACTGGGAGGGTGGCGACATCTTTCTTTACAGTGAAGTTTATCAAGTGTGAAGGGACCCAGCAAGAAATGGAAAGGCTTGAGCAGACAGAAACATTAGCCAGCGTGCTGGAAGACAGGAAAACAACAAGTCTGGAGAAACTGAGGAGGCATGCAGGGCTTCCTAATCGCTAGAGACGTGGTTCTCATTCAGCAGGGTGTGCCAGCGCTCGATCTTCTTGTCTTTGTTCTTGAGGCACTCATACCAGTGCTTCAGACGCTCTCCTTTAGCTGTGATTCCCAGCTGGCAGCCACCTGTGCAGAAGACAGGCGTCTCGGTAATACAGAGATATGAGAAGCACAGCACAGTGATAAATCATCTTACAGTATAGTGACTATTCGGATTGGGCTAAGTGGGTGGAGAGGAGGTGCCCAAGGGGAGATGCTAAGGTTGCATGACCAATTGTAGCCTGTTGTCTTAAGCTCTCTAGGTCTGGAGTTGCATTAAGAAAAGCCATGTGGCTGCTGTTGTGCTGGTGGACCAGTAGGTGACGCTCTTCCTTCTGAACCTGAATTTCAAATCCAGTGCCCACTTATGGAGACTGGGGATGCTGTAGGGGTGCCGTCATTTGGATAAGATCTTAGACCGATTATTTGGTACTGATCATCAGTGTGAGGCATTAAAGGGTGTTTTTTTCCCCGAGATGGTGAGCTGTATCTGTATGGGCTGTTTGGTAGTAAACGGTCTGGAAAACAACGGCTCGGTGGCGGCAGAGAGCTCCTGCACTTACCAATGTAATCATTTGATTTTCCAATATCATAATCCCACACGGAGATATCAAGGGATTTCTTGGCCAGTTCGCTGTGTTTGATTTCATAGGAGAATTCCTGAAACACAACAACATCGGTTTGTGGGGGGGAAACAAATCTTCATATTGTCACCTTTTTTTCTTAACAAAAAATGTCTCTTCATTTCTATTTGATGTCCTTCCTCAGTTTTCACTGTTGAAAAAGCCATGTGGAGAATGAGGAGCAGTGCACTGCCTCCTCCAGTGTCAGTGCCTTTCCCGATCTGAAACCACACAAGCTCCGCTTGCATTACAACTGAGCGAACGCCAATTTAAGGAATCATAAATTGGCGTGTCCCTGCAAAGTCACAGGCACCCAAGTGGAATTCAGAAACTCGTGTACCCTTATAGCCTACTTATGGGTGATTCTAAAAAACTGTCCAAAGACTAACAACTCAAGGGATCCTAAAATACAAATATGTAATAAAATATAACATTTTAGATGTTTGTTGTAATAGGAAATTAACACTATTTCATTGACAGTTTTTAATGAATGCATACCCCTTTGTTTCAGAATACAAAGCTAAAAGCCAATGTCATCATGCATTTACTGTATACTGTTTGAGTATTTATTATTGTATTAATGATTTATTAATACAATAATATTGAATTATTGTATCAATTTAAATGTATACAGAAATGCTTCTAGTATTTCATAAGCCAAACTCGGATGATTTCTTCTGAGGCTCCTGGATAGAGTTTACAGTACTCACAGCTAAAATACCAAGAGAGATTTTCAATTTTTCACTCTGTCAAGAAGTAAAATACAAGCAGGTGTTCTGATCTGGCAAAATCATTGCGTAAATGAAATTGGCACAAAAGTGTCATTAGTTGGGGAAAAAAACATGCATTTTCATTTTGTAACTGGAAAATAAAATTTCAGATCACCTCGTTGAATTCTGGGTTCAGAGTCTTCTTCTTAATCTGGGTTTTATATTTGGCTTTTTTCCCCATGTCTGGCTTTAGACAGCTAGAACAGAATGGAAAAGATGGAAAAAAAAATCATTCAAGTACACCTGAGTCGTGGTCCTGATTGATACCATTCCTAGCTGCATCAATATCCAAGCTTGTCCCCATCTCTGTCATGTGCTTGTGAACAATCCATTGCCCCAGAAGAGCACAGACGTGACTCTCCAGTGTAGTTTAAAGGGACATGTACAGTATGTACTACTCAGTGCACCTCTACGGCAGAAGGCAGGGGTTCCTAGGACCATCTTCCTCGTCGCCGAACTGTCTCTGTCTCGGCCACAGAGGGGAAAGTCCCTCCCTCCTGCAGACTGCTCATTGCCAATCCACTAAACCGCTGAATTATCACAGGCCACGCGTGCCCAATTCCAGTTCGCAAGGATCACAATCTGTTGGCTCACGTGAGAAGTGGAGTAACATAATAATGTTAATAATTGGATAGGTTTTCCATGTGATTTGTTAATTTTGCTCATCGCTGTTAAGATGATGCTTGGTGTAAATTACCAAAGCAGTCAAATTACAAGGCCTGGATGCTATAAATGTGACAAGTTAATAAGGCAAATCAAATCAGTTTGATAAAACAAGCACTGCATTTCATAAATTCCCTTAGCCATAATTCATAGTGATTCCTTGCTTGAAACCTTGCAGTATTTAATATACACACTTGTGTCTCTTGAAATCATCATAACTACAAAAACCTTTGGACAAGGGTTAAATTAGTTGAATTAAGGCATAACTGGACCAAGTTAAACCTTATGCAAAAGCTCTTAGCTGCTGCTGATTTAAAGAGACCAGCAAAATCTACAGGATTGTTGCCCACAAGAAGGCAACTCTGGGAGACCTGTTGTATACCGTATAGCATGTTTTTTAAAAGAGATCATAAGATTGAATTATTTATACATCCAGTAAAATGCTCTGTGAAATAAAATATGTTTTTTGCAGGCAGAGCATTAAGGGTGGCCGGGCAAAATGCTCCCTTGTGCACAACATCCTTGTCTGTGATGCCCTGTCCTGGCTCCCATACTGGACTGGTAATTACCTAGCACAATATTTTAAAAAAGAAAAGGCATATCCAGGGATCATACATTTTAACGAAGGGGTCAGAGTATCCGTTGGCATCCATAGCTGCCAGGTGGACACAGCGGATGATGCCCACGATGAGCCGGCCCTGCTGTGTGCTGTACATGAGAGACACCAGGATACGGCCCCGCTCCTCCACCTCACTGCCATCCTTCACCTGAGCACAGAACCAGAACATCCTGGGCACTGCACTGCTACACACACTGAACAGCACTCGCGATCATGTAAGACCAAAAGACATAACAGGTTCAAATACCTACCCCAACACAAACCCTCAACCCCAGTCGTAATCTTAACATGGTCCTTGACCCCTCCCGTGGTAAATACTACAGGTATGTATTACAAACACTGAGTTCTGAGTGCTGTGTCTTTTTTATACTGTACATGCATTATTGATTCTGTCACAACGTTAAATGTGTGTAAAGATCTAAGTACGCCCCCACTATGTAAACTAATAATCCTCTATAAAAATGTTCTCGCAAACTGGTGTGGAACTGCTAGCTGCTACTGCAGAATGGGTGTGAGCAATAGTTACCTCCTCCTCATAGAGAGCCATGCCACGGGCGGAGCCTGCTGTTCCAGCACGCTTCATCTGAGAACGATATAACAGAACCAAAATGCATACAAGAAATACAGTATATACAATAAAAAACTAATTTTAATGCAGCTATAAATCTTGAGTGTATTAAGGGATGCCCAAGTCTCCACAATAAACCCATGGTTGCAATCTCTTCAGCTCTGTATTGATCTCATGTGGATAATAAAATGCTGAATATTATATTCAATATATATTGTGGCAGAGAGTGAGAGGTTCTAATATTCTTCCCTGGGAAATATCCTGGGAGGGTACAGCTTACGGATTCTGCGGCTCTCAGCAAGTAGATAGAGCTCCAAAATCATTGATGGTTTTATGATGGTCAGGTACTGTGTGATGGAAGCAAAAGAAATGTGATAAAGAACTTGGGTAAACTTCAAATAATGAGGTGCATTTAAAACTGAGAAGAGGAGTCACTTCTTTAGTCAAAGGGTAGTGGAAGTACAGTATGGACGAAGTTCCACAACTATGTTGTTAAAGGTGATACCCTGGCTTCTTTCAAGAAGATTGGATGAGATATTTGGATTAATTCTCTACTAACAACCAAATAAGCTAGATGGGCTTCTTTTGTAACTGTCCTTACGTTCCTAGGAAAACTAAAACTAAAAACAAAGATCTGGAAATGAAGAGTCCTCTTCCAGTCCAAGCTTGCCAGGTGCTGATGTTCACTTCAGTAATTAAAAATCAGTTGGAACAAAGGCCGCAAGACCAATAATTCATTGCCCTCTTGCTCCTCTACAAACTTGCACTGAGGGACCAAAATGAAAACACATGTGAGGTCATTAGCATTTTGGGACTGCAGCAGACATTTAGCTTTATCGTAAGTGTGGGCCTACGCCCTCCTGACTGTAACAGATGTAATGTACAGTCTGTTGTCCCAGTATGTTTGGTTATATAGTGTATATAGTAGGTATCTGTGTGAGTGAATAAAGGTATTCTCATTCATCAAGAAGTCTGCTAAACCAAAGTGAGCGGGTGTATGCCAATTGATGTCAAAAACACTTTTGGTGAGAATCCAACTGAATGAATTCTAGCACAGAATTCTGAAAACCATTGAACATTCTCTTACCAGTCTGTCCAAATTCCATATTAGGACACTCTCTTGCCTTCCAAACCACCCATTGACACTTTTTACGTCAAAGGGAGTGAAGGGCATTTGAAATTGTTTTCTAATTCAGCATTAGATCTACAGTCTTACAGTGTGCACACGACATGCACATGTATAAAATCGGGGGTGTTTTTTCATTGGAAATTATTCTATATTTCTTGCCAGGAAGCATCTTTGTATTTATTTTGTCACTGTCCTTCAATTCCTCATCTCCACGGTAGAAAGTGTATAATGTGTAGATAAAACCCAGGAGGTGCAAAACAGCAACCACTTCCCACAACCCCATTCTTTTTCAAATCGGGATGACAGAAAGATTCTGGATCTAACACTACTAGTCTTGTTTGTACAGTCTTTACAGAAAACAGCCTAGCTCACCGGGATGACTCTCTCCAGACACACATTGAAGTTCTTCTTCTGGTTGATTTTCAGTTTCTTCAGAGACACTCGTGTTTCCCCAATAAACTCATTGTGACCGAATTTGTCTTCATCGCAGACTGAGATCCTGGAGTGAAAACAATGGAAAGCCACACCATTAATATTCCCTGTTCAGTCAATAAGACACACACCCAGAGGTGTTCTTGGCAGTATGTCCAGAACAAGTGCTATACTGCAGAATTATCCAAATGATAAATTGGTATGCTAGCTGGCTAGATGCTTCCTTTCAATTTTGTTTGGCATAACTCGAGAGACAATGTTAATAAAATGCAATAAAGAATACCACATGTGCCCTGAAAACATTAAATATTCCTCTTTTCAACTGAATACAGTATACATATTTTCAATAAATAAATGTACATACTTCATGTAAGTATATTCATATAAAATCTATATCTGGGGTTTCAGATGCAGGTAGCAAAAATGTAAACTGGAAATACAAAATGGTCTACTTGTTTCCTCGGTCAGTACCAAGTGTAAAAAACAACAACTTCGGCTCACAGAGCGTGCAGTCTCTTCTTCACTTGCCTATTGTTATTACTGACTAAACAGCTCTCCTAGATTATCGTGCGGATGACTGAGCACACAGTGAGAATTTTGTCCACCTGCAGGTGTAAATGGTTATATTTCAGGCAACAGAAATTTCCACATCTCAAAAATCTCCACAGGATATTTACATACAATCATAGATGGGAATGCAGCAGTGCAAAACCATTGTGTTTTAAACACATTTGCTCTCTGTGCTGCCCTATTTCGCAGGCAGGGACAGGTCGCCATGGTTACCTCAGTGTCTTTCTCTGCATGTCTTCGTCAGTGATGCCATGGTAGACCAGAGTTTCGTTCCACATCGGGTTTCGGGTGTTTCTCAGAGTCTTGGTTCGCAGCTTGTTTGACTAAACATGGATAAAAAGAGATGGGCATTGCCATGTGTTTCTTTTATATGTACTATACTTATAAAATTAAGCAAGTGATTATAACCAGTTGATGATTACCAATTGTCATTTATCCCCCTGGTACAGTATGTACAGTAGTCCCCGGTGGGTCCAGCAAACTAGAGCACTGAGCTATACCTACCTGCAGGCAGGTACGTGTGCGACGGTGGCATTTTCTCCCTTTACCTTACTGGCTCCTGGCAACAGGTGCAGCTTGACATATGGATCTGCCAGCCCATTGGAGTCCATTGGCTTCAGCCCCTGCAGGAGCAAATCATGACATCATGATATTTACCTTGAATTCAACTAAAATTACACCGTTCTTTTTCTTCTTGTTTTCTTACTTCAGCTAAAACCGTTCATTTGTTGTAGCTGCATTTTCAGCTGTAAACAATGTTTGTGTATACTGTACACAACGGATTTGGTCCTTCACATTAAGTGAAGTAGTTAATTCTAATTCTTAACAAAGCAGTTATTCCTCTCACAGAATATGGCACGTACAGTATAACAACTATAATACTTGATTCATTCTGACACCCACACTCAGTTTTTAGTAAACACTGCAACTTTCTGATTTTAAAGAACTGAGATTCCCTGTCCCAAACTCACCTTTCCTCTGATGATAGTGCAGTGTAAGGAGCTATTTTCTTGCTCATAAAGAAGGCTGAATTCCAGAGATCCCAGAGTTGCTGCAATGTGAACACAGCACAGGCATTATATCATTCACAATTCAGACATTACACACATCAGTCGAACAGTCCTATCTTTTCAGTCAGTCATCTGAAGAAATATCTCTGTGGGAAAACACAGCTCATTGGGGTGTAATGTTGGCACCAGAATCACAGGATGCTTCAGGAAGTTTGGGTTTTAAAATGCTCCCTTAGCCTAAAAGTAGTTTTCTCATATTCATTAGTAATAATAATATCAAATTTTAATTTTATACAGCACTATTAAAAGTGGCTTCTCAAAGAGCTTTACGAAAGCACACAATGAGAGGACACCGCAGAATTACACAACTACAATAAGGGTTTGGAATACAGTAGGAAAACAAAGGGGCAAACTAAGAACTAGCTACATAAAAGCTCCTCTAAGAAAGGTTTTAAGTTTTGAAAAGTGCTCAGGGAAAGTGACTCTCTGATTTTCTTAGGGATAGAATTCCAGAGCTTTGGGCCAAATCAAGAAAAAGCCCAGTCACCCGCAGTATGGAGCCAAGCTTGGAGGACAGACAGGAGACCAGTTTTACGTAATCTTACTGGCTTCATCAGAATCATAGCTGTTGGCCTCTTCCTCATCCTCCTCTGGGGGGGGCTGCTGGTGCCGAACTGGGGGGGTGCTGTAAGAGGCTGCCTGCCTCTTCTCATCCTTCCCTGGCATAACAGACCTCTCATCTCTCTGAGTGCCTGTGGAGTAAGCACTGTCCATCTGTCCTGCTGAGAAAACAACACATAGAACGAGCCACACAATAATTATTATTATCATTAACTGATGATGCAATTCAAACTGATGTGCCTTTTACTTGTTTTACCTGTCTTTTTCAATGATATTGGCATTATAGTTGTAGTGTTCTTCGGGGAAGGTTAGTTCTATAGCACGAAACAAGCAGATGCTTCACTGTAGCCTTCATGGCAAATCATGCTCTAAACGTCTGCCTCTACTTCAATCATAAACCATCTAGGGTGGAATTACTCTGAGCATCAATGAATTTTGGTAACTTCTGGTCCTTTTTTGGATCCAAACATTTGTAGTTTTATGGGTGGCACGGTGACCTTGCAGTCATCAGCGTAGCTTCATAGCTCCTCGGTTCTTTTCCTGGAGTTCTTTCTGTGTGGAATTTGCATCTTCTCCACTTTCCCATGGCTGTTTTCCCTGTTTTGGAAGGCCCTGCATGAGACTGGCATCCTCTCCAGGGAGCAATCCTACCTGGTGCCCTGTGCTTCCAGCCCTGACTCCTGTGTGCTGCAGCCCTCCCGAGGAATAAACAGCATTTTGATCATGGCTGAATGGATCCACATGTTTGCATTATTTATGTATTATGGGATTCTGGTGTTTATGAAGATAATTGCAGCTGAATATGGCCTGCAGTCTATTAAGAAAGGTATATATCTACAAAAGACACAAGCATGTAAAGACACTACAAATGAAAGAATCCCGACTGTAACTGCAGCATCAGTAGAGGAATCTCACCTTGTTTTTCTTCTGGGTACCGAGAAGGGGGGTTCTGAGAAGCTCTGCTCCCTGTAAGGTGCAAACAGAAAGTGGTCATCTCACTAGCCAAGCATTTTATGGGTAGCAATGGTTTTAATAAAGGGGTGCAGTACATTCATCCTTGGGAAATGCAAATTAATGGGTCGTATATAAAAATATAGGAAATCTTCTTTATAGCTGAAAACATTTTACTTGCTCCTCTGGAGGTCAAGTAAGTAAAACCAGTATGAACATGATACATCTGGAGTATCCATGCGTGTTTCATGTCCCATATTTCTCAGTGTCCTGAGGTCTAAAGGCCGAGCAGATGTGCAGGTGCAGTGCTGTGAGAGCACAGTGCCATGCCTTTACCTGGCTGAACCACCTGGGCAGAGGCCGGGGGGGGGCGGGACGCCTGCACTGAGCTGGCTCTCTTCATGGCTGGGCACACAGGGAGAGAGGAAGACACATTCACAGGACTGTCTCACACTCTGCACCGGCGCTGCTCTCTACCACTCATCTACACCACTTCTTCCATTACTGTCAACATAGAACATTCGGCATTATCCATTGGAAGGAGGAAAAGCAAAATTTAAAAAACGAAAATCGTTCACATTAGGGTATTTTTCTATCTTCTTAGTCTTTTTCCAGGATTTTACAGCACAATGTGTGAGGATGCAAAAGAAAATTAAGACTATAAATAAGTACAACATTAACAACTGTTTTTTTTCTAGTCTGTTACATGTTCTTTGATGAAATAAATAAAAAAAGTAGTGTAGTAGAAGCTGATAAGGTCCATATTTTCAGAGAGATTGGGGTTCTTAGTCAGGGACTAATACAATCTAACCCTGTGTAGGTGTCAAAATGCAGTGCTTCTTGTCACCCTTGGATTGAGACTTTTGTGTACTGAAATACAAGACAAAATGTTAATTTGAATGTTAATGAGGAGCAAGGTTCAAAATTCCATAGTCATTTAGGCAGTGAATAATTACTGTGCTGCAACGTTGACAGCAATAGGTCTTAATTACTGTATGAAACTGCCCAGGAGCAAGGAACAGTGAGAACAAGTATCAGAATCAATAGACATGTACTGTACGTCATGGGAGTTAGCAATCATAAAGCTAATACCTTTGAATTCACATTGCATTATGATATAAAACACTTCCATGATTCGTCTGCACATGCCATGTATGTCAGCTATGCCCAAACAACTGAACCAGCCAAGAAGGTGGCACTGATACTTCAGAAGCAGTCCTGAGTCTTACAGCATGAACCTGCTATTCCTTGTAATAGAATATTCACTGGACTGAACAAATCTGTTGATGATACAAACCTAGAAGGAGCTGAAGAATACTACATCAGTAATACAACAAGAACTACACAAAATGCAAATGTGGGCAGACACAGAAGTTATCATGAAAGTGCCAAAGCTATAATGGAAATTGAAACACTACAGCTAACCATATGGTTGGGAGGTGATATACTGTAAAAACATAGATAACACGTTAGGCTTTATGGTCAAAAAGCACAGTTCATATCTAGACATCATCTGCCATGAGAAGAATGCCATGAGAGTCCACATCTATAACAGTATGTTTAATCCTGATACCAGTAATATGAAGAAGACATTGAGCCTGCAGGGAAGAGACAACGGTACTTTGGTTAATCCTAAGAAAAGCCATTTTTTATGAAGACAGACTGAAATGACGCAGACTTAGAAAGATGAGGATGTATGGTTGTTGATGAGGGAAAGTTATTGCCAAGATTTTTTTCCCAGATCAGAGAGACCCGAACGAGGTGCCACAACTTGTAATAAGAAAGAGAAATAATAAAAAAAAGAGCTGGACAGGGTAAAAGGCCCGGTAAAGGGTGTTTAATCTATTCCCTGCGTGTCTGTACTAACCTACTGGGCCTCTGTTTATATCGCCATCGGCCTCTTTGAAGTAGGAGTCCTGGCTCTCCGTGCTGCCGGGAGCCATCCGTGACTCTGAAGGCTTGCGGGCCACTGGAGGACAGCTCCCCCGGCTCAGGTTTTCAGTGTCTGTGAAAAACGGCAGATCTGAATCACCTCGCTTTCTCGCCAGCTTCTCCGGGCTCTGTTTCCAGAGACAGGGAGGTCACCTCACATCTTTAAACACTTAAACATTTCTTACAAAAACCCGCTTCGGCCAGCAAGATGGATTTGTGGGTCAGTGATGGCGCTGGGCACGTGCAAACCACACGACTGCCTGAGTGCCCAAGGCAAACAGGATCCCTCTGCCTAGCAGGATAACACACACGTCCCACTGATGAGCTGAGAGATGAGAAAAATGCCTGTGCTGTGCTAACAAGCAACTTCCAGGGCAGAATGAAGCCATAAGACTCAATGAGAAGGCGGGCACTGGGGACTGGTTGGCTTCATCCACCTGGCCAGACACAATTCACTAGTGAGAATGAACTGGAAGGGGGTATAAGAGCAGGGGAAATTGGCTTCACAGTTTAAGCAATACAAAATGTGCCCACTATTACTATCCGAACCCATTAACCCCTTCAGATATGGTTAAAAAAAAGTTAAAGGGATTTATTATTGATCAACAAGAGGTCTATAAAACCTGTGTGCCCTTTACAGTTTATTATGCTGCTCTGGTAGCATCTAAGCGCTACACTGAATTGCATAAATCTTGTGCAAATAATCTCTCATTTGCATTGGTGTTCTACAAGTGTAGCTACAAATACTGGTATTTTACAAGTATGGTTAATTTGCTCCTTTGTGGTCAACATAAGCTTGTTTTCCTCAGTACAGTTTCCGAGTGGAAGGAGGATGTAGGGAGACAGTAAAGAGGCTGGTATCTGTGCAGGACTTGAATGCAGGATTGCTTACTGGCCTCTGAGCGCTGCTGTCTCAGTGCTCTCCTGGCAGCTCTGTAGGTGCCAGCAGCCCCATCTTCCTCAGAGCTGTAGCCACCCTGCTCAGTGTTATGGTGGATGGGGTCCCGAGTCTTCACTAGAATCAGGGAACAAGAACGATTTGAGCCTGCACGCCTTAAGCACCTGTCTGAAGGGCGAGTCACACTCACACCAGTGACAGGAACTTAACATTTGTAGTCTTCAACTGAGGTTACTTGGGGACACACAGGAATTTAAAGTTTGGGATCATTCAGGACAGGAAACAATTTTTACACAGTGAAAAGGGTGCCGTGACTGTCTCCCTCAATCAGTTGAGAGAAGATGATTGGTTGGGCTGGTTTAAAAAACTTGGAAGCTGAAGCTTCCAGGCTGGTCAATACCTTTAATCTAAAGGAAGACATCAGATCCTCTACAATCTGACTGAAGGGAAGAAGAAAGCAGAGAAGGGTTCTGAGAGAAGAGTCTTGGAGAGAGACTGTACTTTGCATCCCCTTAACATTTTAGTCGTCTGGCTAGTAAATAGAACAGGACTCAAAAAGGTTTAGGCAGTAGCTCGACGGGGTGCTAAAGGTTTTAGTTTTGTGTTTTATTGTGTTGTGTTTGGTCTTGTTTTCTTGCAATGTAAATATACAGTATAGCACTATTTTTATAATACAACAGCATTTGTGCATCTGTTTTTCTTCAGCCTTGCTACTCTTACACACTGCCCCTGGGTGTGTCACAACAGAAAGGCACAAACAGCTGATATCTGCACGTTCGAGAAACTCATGTCTGAAATGGCTGGAGTCTTGGAGGAGTTACAAGTAACCAAATGCGATGGGCCAAATGGCTTTCATGCATTTGTAAACTTTTGTATTTTATGCTTTTTTGCTTTCAGATGCAAGGCTTAATCTAGGCTCTGCCATTTAAACAAGGATTAGGATTTGTTGATTAATTTTAGGATTCTTCTCATTTAAGAAAAAGCTTCTCAGAAAATATGCATTTAGAGCATTGTTATGCTCTCCAGATGGTGATTTCTGTGTTTTTTCAAAAGGATAATGGTACGAAAACACACAGCCAGTTTAAAAATAAATTATTTAGAGCAGAAAGAAAAAAAAACAAAAGGTTACAAAACTGGTTGGTTGTCTTTAACATTTGTAAACAATATTAGGATGTGGATTTATAGTGTTCTGGGGAATTATTTGTACTGAAAGTTCTAAAATAAACAGAAATACAGAACACAGATGTAATTGTTAACAAAGGTGGATCCTTTGCTGACTTTCACAGTAAAATGCCACAACCAGAATGTCCATAATTTTACATGACCAGTGCAGATCTAACTGGTTCAGATTGAGATTACTTATATACCTAACAACTTGGATGACATTTTACACATCTTTTCACATCTGACTTCATACTACTCCCCATCAGGTGTCCACAGACTGCTTATTCAGGACAATATTCCCCACTGCCATGTGGTTATCATTATGGCAATAACTGCAATAAATTATTGCATGAGAATCCTAAAATCTCTGCCATCTTTTTAGGAAAAACTATCGTCAAGACAAGACCTTTGTTAACTGCACACTGTCGTTCTTAGCAACTAAGACCACAGCTGGCTGCTTAGACAGATTTAAATTCAGAGCGGCCATAGGAGGCATGTTGTTTCATCTCCACAATAACCTGGGTTCTAATGCATATCTTATGGGACTTGTTACCTGATACTAATGCAAAAAAACAACATGCCTTGCGGGTTTTTTTTTTCAGGGTTGTTTCCATTGACCCCTGTAACACAATTATATTGCCTTTGCCACTACAGAACACGTAAGTGGAGCAGCCAGCTACTGCTGCTAACCTGAAAGGAGCCACTTCCCCCAGAAAGTCACCCCCCAGAACGGTGTTTGCAGCGCTGCATGAAATTGGCCTGGCCATGTGGATTTGGGACCGCTCAGAACAAACTGTGAGAATGGGCAAGGGCATGAACTGTGAGATGGGCTTCATCCATCCAGAAAATGGTCTTCAACCATCCCTGGAACCAGCAGTCCCTCTCTAATTGGGTGTGAAACTGTGTAACTGTAACTTGGATGACAAGTACAATGAAACCATGACTATTGATGTCCAGGTTTCAGTTGTTGCACATTGCCATCCCATCCTGATTGATTGAAAGTTGACTGGCGAGATGTGCTGGAGATGTTGTATCCTCTAAACAAATCATGCACTCTGTGGCGTACACTGGTGATGTTAGTGCCCTTTGCTGTGTATCATCTTTGCCCATGGGAATGTACTTCTCCATGAGGTCTCACTCACACAGTGTGTCCATGACCATCTATTGCTCAACAGTCTGTTTTTACAATCCAGTAATCCACTCTGAGACAAGACAGGCAAACCAAGCCAACAGAATCCTATGATGAATGATAATGGAGTGGGCGATTCAGTAGTGGGTGAGAAGACCCAATATCATTGAAATTACTGTCATACTTACCAGCGGTGTCCTGCTCTGCACTCAGAACCTGGCTCTCCGTTTGCCCTGAGAAGTGGGAGAGATCTTAATTAGAGGTCAATGACAAAAAAAACAAACAATAACAGGAACTAGAGCTTTAAAAATGTTTTGGAACAAATACTGTGTCAAATGAAGACAAATGTTAAATATACAAGCTCTGTTCAGCAATAGATCGAATCCTGGCCCTGGAGGGAGGTATGTCTGTGGGTTTTCATTCAAGTTCACTTCTTTACTACATCAAACAGCTCATTATTGGCTGAAATTGACCTGTTTGACATCATCGCCTAGATGTTCAAATACTACTGACTTAAAGATACGTACTGTAGAAGACCTACAAACACACAGGCCCTCCAGGTTTGGATACCCCTAATCTAAATGTATCATTAAATCAAATCAAGCAAAGACAAAAGTATTTTTCCACTGCCCCGGCAATTCCCACAAGCAAAGCTTAACAGAGCTTGAACATCAGGGTCAAGGACAAAGGAAAACTAAAAGGGAAAATGGCAAAGGTCTTTTGCCATTGAACAAAAAGAAAAAAAAGTCAATGCCACCTCATATTAACATGCTCCCAGTCTGATGTGCTTTCCAATGACTGGTGACAGACTTGCTGAAGGCCATTACTGACGCAAAACAGGTAAAGAGCTAACTGTTAGCCCCGCCTTCTCCTAACATCAATTTGCATTGGTACTATTTCCATGCATGACACAAGTAGGCTTTCTGACTGAAGGTACCCTGTCTGGAAGGAGCACAGAGGCTTGCATGTTTCATCAGGCCATCCATGGCACTCGCAAAACCCAACTGCTAAACAACCACCCTGCAGCACACCAGCAATCATGGACGATGAGCAAAGAGCCGCCTGTAATAACTGTGCTTTGGGAAAGCACAAGTCAGAGGCGACAATAGTAACGATGAGGCCGGTAGTCAGCTGTTTTGGAGATAAGCATGTTTAGCTGTCAGCATACATTTGATCAGATGGATATTCCCCTACGCTGCCAGACCACCTTCCTTGACAATCTTTATGAAAATCCACAGGTAGAATACAAGGCTTGTTTTTTCAGTTTAATGTTTAATCATGATCAATATGTGGTGGAGACAGTAAGGAAAAATTCTGGTTGTTACTTGAGCTGTTGAGGAAGGCACTGCAATGCCAGCTTCACTCTCGAATTGTCTTTCCAAGCATTCTTGTGTACATTCCAACATTTAGGTTCTGATTCTTAACTTTAGGTCTTCCTCTCTGACTATACAAGCACTGAGTATTTGTGCTGGATTGTGCTCCAATCCCAGACTCTCAAGCAGAGATCTAAATCTCCAGATGGGCCAGAGAGGGCTGACCTAATTGGACTTGTCAGGAACAGAACTTTCTTCCACCTGCATTTCCATGCATGTTGTGGTGGTTTCCAAAGCTTTTTCCAATTAAAAAGCATGGATGTGGCTTTCTCCTTTGAGCAATGCACTTAAATCTTAAAGGAAATCTAATTCTGTTAAGGCTCATTTTGTAAAATAGAGTAACAATTTGACTTTTACACTTACACAGAACCAATACTACAGTAAGCATTTCCCATTGTGGAAAACTCACCTCGGCCCAGAGTCCTTGGATAGCTGCTGGCTCTCTGCTCCCTGCTGGGGGGCTCCTTGGAGTCAGCCTCCCTCTGGAGGCTAGGATCTTTGGGCTTGGAGATTGGCATGGGAGAAGGCAGAAACTGCTTGGGCAAACCCTTGAAGAACCAGGCTCCAGAACGCTTCCAGACCTGCACAACAGAAGAACCTTTATTAACACTATAAATCACTGTGTATACTCTGTTTAAATGCTGTCTTAACGATGGTGACATGTAGGCTACTTTGTGGAGTTACTGCTCTGTGTGAAGGAGGTCAATTTTAAGAAACAGAGAAGGTGTATATAATTATGTAATTTTATCTCTTTTTCTCAAAAACCATAGAATTTATGTGAATTTGCTCAGAAAATGACATTGCTATACTGGAACTCAGAGTTCAGGCCTCTCTGATCCTCTGTGGGCACTAATGTCCATAGAGCAGATTCTGTCCTGTCAGCAGGGCCACCTCACGTCTCATCAGCAGATGGCTCTCTAGGCATGCCTCAGCCCTGCCAGATTTATCAAAGCATGGACAGCTCTTAAGGAAATACCCCCTCGGACCACATTATGTTTGCAGTTAGTTTTAGGTTTAATGTCTTTAAAGAAAAAAAATGTGAGTCACAGATTACCCTGCCTTTCTCTTTTATTCATAGACCGTTCACAGCATGCAATATCAGGGTGGTGGGCTGTGGTCTTTGTAAACTGGTGTGTGTGCAGCTCTTCTAGGTCTTTTTTAAAGCGAAAGCAGCAACCAAAAGACCTGGTAAAACTTGAGTAAAATAAACCCAAGCCGATTTATGTCATTAAGACTTGTGTGCTTTGGAACAGAAACCTGCAAATGAACCCTCGCTCAAGAACCAGTTTCAGATTACCCTGCCCTAAATCAATCCAAATGACTGATGGGATACACAGAACGCTCCTCAATTACAACCGAAGAATTCCAGTGCCTCTTACCTCCCTCTGCTCACTGCAGATCTTGCACAGCCACACCGAGCGCGGCCGACTCTCCACACCGCATTTCCTGCACACATGCTGCAGAAATGCAAACACACACACACATCGGGAACTGTATCCAGACAAGCCTGAGCTGTCTTCTTTCTTGGCTGATGTTCAAAATAGTGTCAGACCTAAAGTGCCATTTTTTAATTGCAATTTCTTGTTAGCAAAAGTACACAGATACAATTATAATTTATAACTTTACATTAAAAGCTGTGGAGAAGGATGAAATCTGCCTACATGTATTTTTTTTTCTTTGACACATTGCGTGAAAGGGAGTTACTATACTGCTTGAACTCCTAGTAGTAAGAAACTTTATTTCCTGGAATGGGAAAGGCACTGGCTCTCACAGTCCGTACCTTCTTGCAGTCTTCACACACCACCGAGGCCACACCGTCCACGCCTAACTGCTCCCCGCACAGAACACAGCGAGACATACCATCGCCACAAGCGTTCTTCCGCATATCGTCCAGGCGGGTCACCAACCGTCTGGAGCAAAGGCAAGACTCGAGTAAGACAGGTTTCTCCATTGCCCAGAGTTCTTTCAGCACACCATGTTCTTACTGCCTTTTGTATTGTCTTCTAATTAACTGACAAATTACATACTGTGAACCCTGACATGCAGAGTGAAAAACACACTGGCCGACTAAGGGAGAGTCCTACCAGCCATGTTGTCAGTGCTGACAGTCTGGCTTCTTTCAGGATGAGTTCCTCCACAGAAATGACACCATCTGGTCATTCTCAAGATTTTTGTCCTGCAGAGGTCCCTCCCCATTTTATTCATTTTACAGCAGATAAGAAACTGGAAAAGTATAACATCTACAATATGTTTTAGTTAGTATAGATAAAGATGTTTTCCTTTCATTAAAGCATAGTTTAGGGTTCTTTTTTATATTTTGGACATTTGTATTCTGTTCTTTTCAAGCCCTTATAATAACCTAGCCACTCAAATGAACTGTATTTCCACCTTTCTTGACTTGTAGTCACCGAAATGTAAGATTTCTGTCCAGCATGGTGTGCTCTATAAAAAGCCAGAATGCGCATTGTTACTTAGGTGTCAACTCACCCGATACGTTCTTGTTCTAGGGCTTCCATCTTTTCTGCCCTGGCAATCACTCTGTTGATAATCTCCTTCTCCTCGTCCGTCAGCTCTTCACTCATCCGCTGTGGCTCTGTCCGGTTCGAGTGCACCGTCCAGCTGGTGCCCATCCTGCCATCCGGACAAACATGCGCCATTAGGGCACAGACACGCGGTTCAACATGAACGGTTGCTTTTCATTTGGCAACCCCAGTTTTTACAAACTAAGTAGACAAAATTAGTAGGAGTTAATCCCCACTCCTGATGATACCATGTGCGAACCAGTGTTTGCTGATCAAGTCATACTATTGAATCCTCAAGTCATTGGCAATTTGGGTCAGCTTAATTTTTAAGTAAAAATAAGACAATGTTTAAAAGAATACCTGTTAATTACAGATATATTTACACATAAATTTTGTTAATTACATATTTATCTTTGGCAAATACAAGTTGCCTGAGTACCTGATGTTGCGATCCCTTGTCTTAACACAAACTCTATGAGCACTGCATGGCTAGAAACTGCAGCACGACGTTCTGAGAGGTGAGGTCTGGGGTCTGGGGTTAGTTTTCAGCACTATACTACTAGAAATATATTTTTTAAACTGAACCACAACACTGTTGCCTGGAACAGAAATGTCCTGCCTAGAACGGAAGGGAATTAGAAATCGATATTTCCAATCAGATATATCCTGATTGGAACAGGCAGAGTTTCTTCAAATGTCTACCTTGTGGTGAGAAAATAAACTTGGGCCACTTTATTACTGACTGCTTGGCTGTGGTGAAGTTGAACCAAGTCATGGGACTGTTCTCACAGTCCACGGTCTGGACACTCCAGGCACAAGGCGATTGACTTGATGTTTAGTTTCATCACTATATTTTCGCCTGTGCAATCTCAGCAGTGCTTCAGATTTACCTTGACTGAGAGTTGTTTCTTCGTGTCTTGTCTCGCAGCAGTGACTCCTGTAGTGCACAAGGAGCACGAGCATGAGCAGACACCTCCAACCCATCTACCCATCAGAGTCATTATCCTTTCACACACTGCAACTCCAAAGAGCTTGACAGGGGTGCTGGCACTCAATGGAGCAGAATGTATTTCATTGACATTACAGCTGCCTTGCAGAAACTGCTGTTTCCTGGAAAGCCCAGAGAGCCCTGACCAGCTAATCCCACCTATATCTTGGCAGAGCTTTGCCAATTATACACCCCTTGGGGGATTCTGGTCAAAGTCAAGCCGTGACTCAACTAGTGAGCTTGGCCTGCGCCTAGCATGAGCCTTTCTGCTGGTCGAGCCACATTGAGCCCCTCCCAGATTTACTTTCTATGGCTTGAGAAATAACAATACTGAAGTTTACATTCAACCAGGGGAATCAAAACCTCAGTTTTCAGAATAGGCAGCTTGTGCTATACGAGCTACAGTACTGGCTCACTGAGGACGTGTCCTATGTACTTAATAAAATGTGCATGAAGCATAAACGTGCTCCCACATCCCCAAGGCAAATGAAGATGGGATGAGCTCACTCTCTATTAATTAGAAAACGTGCTTATTAAAAATAAACTCAAGTCTAGCAGTCTCATTAGCAACACCCAAATATTCAATATGTGCTGCAGCTGTACTTTCATCTAGGGGGAAAAACAGTAGGTCAGATGCAGTTTCTAATGTAATCAGTGATGCAATGACATATTTTTGCTCATTCCACAATGGAAAACCATTAATAAAATCTGTTTAAATATGATTACAATACCCTACTTTTTGTACTACTCCTTCTTAACAGCATCTTAATATCTCGTGATAGGTGATGCTGCCTCTACACACTAACAATTTTGATTTTAGAGTTACTGGAATCTCAATTACTAAAATTTAGAAAACTAACTTCTAAAATGACTTCCACTTTCCACTGTGGAAAAGGAATAGTATTGAAATTATTAAAATAATTAATAAAAACTCACATTTTAAAAAAGTCACAAAACAGATAACAGTTGTGTAAATGCTTGTTCTAACTGTTAGCTCCTTATACACCTTCCACTGGCACTCCTGAGACTCTGGGTGCCTTTCGGTTTCCAGTATGAGTATGAGGACTTTGAACACTGGACAGCCCTGCTTTCTGCTCTGTCGCTCCAAGACTATGGAATGGTCCCCAGCCCATGTCTTGTAAGGGAGTCAGCACCCCTTCAAAATGTACCTTAAGTATTCACCCTCACCCCAGGTGTTTTCACATTTTATTGTGTTATAAAATCATGATGCATTTCATTGGGATTTTTTTACATTGACCATCATGAAACACTATAATGTTAAAGTTAAATCAAATTTCTACATATCCTCCTAAATTAATCATGAATATAAAACAGAAAATAACTGCATACGTATTCAACCTCTTTGTTATGACAATCCTAAATAGCTCCCAACAAAAACTGTATCATGGATGTAGTAATGTAGTAATGTATATACAGTATGTGAGAAAGAAATCGACAGTTCTCAATTCTTCAAGGTATTTAGCAAGGAACAAAAAAGAATGTTATTCCAGACACTTAAATGTACCTTTCAAAAACAACAGACAATCAAATAAAGATCAGCTAACCTAGTTGTGATCAGCTAACCTAGCTATAGTTGTGATATTTTACGTTTCACAGACACAAAGGATAATGCGATCGATCTGAGCTATCTGTGCTATTGCATAACATGGTAGCAACAGCAGTTTTCCTCTTGTTGTCTGAAATGTTTTGGCACAGTGGGAACATATGTTAGCACAGATGAAAGTCTACTGAAATCTAAGATGACCCAAGTACCACAGAGCAGAGGAAGAGGTGTTCAGCATTATCGTTTCAGTAAAGGTACAAAGTACAACACTCCCAGACAGTCTCAACCAAGTAACCCGCCAAATTAATCAACTAGTTCTAGAAGTATCCGCGTCCAGGAGTCAAAGTCTAACTAGTCCAGTTCCCTCAGGCAGCAAGTGTCTGAGATCATGAAGCTGACCAGAGGCAGTTTGACTTAAGAAGCAAAGACACCTCTCAAAGTTAGGATTTTCTTGAGAACATTCTTGAGATTTTCTTGAGTAAATATATATTGTCACTCTGCAATAGCCTAGATTCTAATGTTTTCAACCTCACAACACACATTTTCTCAGAATGTAATTTATTCTGTTTGAAATGAATGCCTCAGATTTAGTCTCCTGAGCTCACTGGTGAAGCTGGCTCTTTGGCCCAAGCTATTCATTTTTTTTTTAATTAATCTAATAAAGCAGATTAATGGGTCATGGGACTGGTTATGAATTTTACCAAAACTCCCTAGCTAATAAGCCCGGTGTCATTCAAAGGGATACTGTACTCTGTAATTCTTTTTAATATTATGTCAGAAAAATAGTTCATCTTTTGTAGAACACAACTAATGAAAAATGAAACACCAGGTTTGTCTTGCAGAGGCTTGAAATCGCTATGCAACGGAATTCTCTTTTGTTCTTTTGAATTAGTGTTTTCGTAGTGCAGCTGGCCAAGGGAGAGGAAGAAAGGTGACTCATGGAGTATAAAAGAGAAAGAGCGCCCCACACAGAGCAGCATGGGAGCACGGCCATGCCACAGAGCTTCTCCGTCAAGAAAACAGGCCCGCTGATTAAATCCAGAAAATATTTCTTGGTCTCAAAAGGGGTACAGGTGGGTAGGAGGAGGGGGGAGGTCAGCAATCTGCTGAAACACTACATTAAAAAATAATGAGTAGGCTGCTCACAGGGCTCATTGGAATTCTTTACTAACCACTCAAAGTGCTGCAGTGTCTTACAGCTAAACCCACTGCATGCAGAGCACAGAGAGATAATCAAGACTTGACACACTTCAGTAATGCAAGCTCTGTGATTCACACTAAATGCAGCTGAATCTGTCTGCTTGTAGACCTTTTTGGCTCTGCTTTTGTGTCTGCAGGGCCTACAGCACCTACCCAAATGCATTCCACTAAATAGTGTTTTCCAAAGTCAAGCGACTGGTTTTTAATAAAATACATAGTAACTGAAGACTGCTTAGAGAATGAAGCCCGCATTGTAATAAAAGGCAGTGTTTAATTGGCTGCACTCAGATCATGGCCAAGCCTGAGCAGTACCGCTTCTTCAGATAATGAAATACACACCAGTGTGCCATCAATTAAATCACTGGCCACTCAAGACGTTACACTAATGACAAACCTTAAATTGGATTCCCAGTTGTGCTTACATTATGACATGGCATAAAGCCAGTCAAAAATCGCACTGTACTGCAAAAAAAAACCCCAACCTAACAATAACTCGCATCACATAAGATCAGCTTTACACTTTATAATTAGCACTAACTGTCTTTATAAGCATATTTCACCACAACAGGAACTTGATTCTGTTAACGGGTTGCATATTACACATATTGCATTACCTCTAAAGCTGGTAAAACACTAGTTGAAAACATAAAGTCAATGGGCAACTTAGGCAATTCTGATCCTCATCACTCAGTTGCAAACACAGGAAAAGTCCCTTAAACAGCGATGCTGCAGGAGTGGAAGATTACACCACCTTCCTGCTGCCTGTGTCTGTCCTTGACTGAACCCTGAAGCAGGGTGATAGAGGAAACTAGAGGAGCAGGAGCTGTTTGTCTCCGTCGGTCACTTCTGAACTTTAAAGCAGAACAAGTTATCTTTGTTTGCAAGAAGGGACAGTGCCACAGCAAAAGAGCAGTGTGACACAAGACACGTAGAATCATGCACTAATGCCATATGTCAGACTTGGTCCCCTTCAGAAGAGTGTTGCAGTTCCCCTGTATTTACCCATATAATGATGTCAAGTCAACAGTCCCATAGCAGAACGTTTGCTTATCGGGTACTCTTTCATAACAAAAGGCACAGAAGTGCTTTGACAGATTTGTTTGGTGCTAAGGATTGTATATTTCTTTTAAACAGCTTGGCAGAGAATATTTTTTCCAGCAGCTCTTAGCGGTGTTGCCTTTAGTGGGTACATCAAGGTATATGATCACCCAGGTTCTCTGTAATAAAATGAATACCTGCAGAATGTATTCAGGAGAAGGAAATCAACATCTTGCTTATGGGAAAAAAATCTGTCCCTTTTATGCTTAGAGATATAACCTCCAACTTAAAATATATTCTGCCATTGTTTTTTACCCAGTCACCTACTGTACCAAACAGGTAAATAACTGACAGCAGATAACTTATTCTTTTAATTCAGATAAATGCTAGAGCTTCTGTACCACCAACCAGCTGCAAGGTACCAGAACTGTAGCACAGATAACTTACAAACGGCAAGCTGACAGGGTATGAAACAGACACAAGTTGTACTTACTGTTCCTTTTCGCTGTAGTGAGAATGCAGGAGGGGAGGAAAAGAAGAAGAGAGGTTTTGAGGATTAACATCAAAGAAAGCAGTCATCCTGACAGCAGTTTTAAGGACCAAAAGAAGCAGTTCTCCATTTTGTCTGAGTCACTACACTTCAAAGCTCTACTCCTGCATCAAAAGGTATACGAAGAGAAATAAACTGCAAAGATACTAACATTTAAAACAATTGTAGAAAAATAACCCAGATCAGTGTGTTATACACAGGGAAGAACACTGAAGCCTTTGCTGTCCAAGACACAGCTTTTGAGAGTAATTTTTTATTTGTAATTAAAATGCTGTTTCTGAATGATTTTTTGTTATTTCAAATAACACATAAAAATTAAAGTTAAATTAAAGTTAAAAGCTATACATTTAGATATTTTAAATCTTCTATTCATTTTATAAAATTATCTTTCTTGTTAAAGTATATAATCTATATAAGATCTCTTATTTTTATCTTTTGTCAGATGTTGTGTGCCTCTGTGAGAAAATGAATGCACATTACACAAGGCATCATGTATGAAAAGGTCATAACTCAAAGTACATTAAGTGATATTTTTGTTTTACAATGTCCTTTGAGAATGACATATTAGAAGAACAGCTTTATTATCTTAATAAAGAAAATAAGCTAGTCACATATCTCTATATAAAGCTTTTTCATTTCTTTATTTTCAGTGTAGTTAAATTTGATTGTATAACATCAGTTTTCTTCTATGAGTAATCTGTGGTGCTCATGTACCCAGCTGTTCAATGCACTCACAGTGGTTTACATTAGCAGCCGAGTAATATCATCATTTTACCATTAAACACCAGGTTGTTTCCAGGTTGGAAATGACGTTTGGACAGGTAAAGAGAGGAACACACTGCAAAGCCATTTGGAAGAAATTGATTCACTTAGATTTCTCTGTAACCTGCTGGAATATGTCTGTTGATATACTGAACATAACAAATGATGAATGAGCAACTGTATATAACTGTATACGAGCTACACTTAAACCCTTTTCACAGGCTGTTTTCCATAAGACTAAGAGCATAAATTATTTTTACAGTTTAGAAGGAGAGAATTGCTTCAGTCCTGACGAGCTGCCATTTGAGAAGTATTTGAAGGAGGATCTAATTGAAGCTTTCAATATATTAAATATAAGCAACACAGTGGAGGCTGAGTATTACTTCAGAATTAGCTCTTTAAGTAGACCGCAAGGGCATAAGTGGGAGTTTGCTCAGTGTTCAGCAAGTGTTACATT
Source organism: Lepisosteus oculatus (assembly GCF_040954835.1). Lineage (NCBI taxonomy): Eukaryota > Metazoa > Chordata > Actinopteri > Semionotiformes > Lepisosteidae > Lepisosteus > Lepisosteus oculatus. Next base: position 11,219,280 of record NC_090717.1, read on the forward strand.
ATTTGTTATCAGTATAGCATTATTGTACAGCCCCGCTACAGTATATCAAATGAGATGCCTGGCCATGGAGATAATGAAAGTACAACAGAGTACAATGCCTAGCACAAAACTAATTGGACACAAACCTCTCTACATCAGCTGGACTCACCTAAAAAAGGTCTTGTTTATTTTGATACCACAAAATGATTAATCTCTATTATTATGTTTACATAGCTCTATGCAAAGACAGTGTATGGAAATTAATTTTAAATGATGTTGTACATTGCATTATTAATGCAATGAGTTACAGAATTAGAACTGTTATACCTCACCTACAGTATGTTCTTAAGTGTCTTTAATGAAGTCTGGAAGCTCCTGATGTTTCTAGGTTTTTGGCAAACCACAAAATCTTAGAAGCCCAAGTCTCGTGTGAAGTGAATGAATGAAGGAATGAAGTATATGAAGGCTTGTCCTGAAATTAAGATGCACTGGTGGATCTGATGGCTAATTTGTTTATATAGGCCAAAGAAAATCAAAACTAGGCTACAGGGCAGTTTGGGATGTTACAGTGATTTGCAAGCATGTGGCCAAATCAGCAGGACCATCACCTCCCTCCTGTCACAGACGTGCTCAGTACGGCAGCTCTCCGATTGGTTCTTTATGCCACATCAATATGGACTTCAACACACGCTCTTTCCTTATTGAAAGCTGCCTAGTGCCTATCCCTCCTTATGCTGGCTGTCATATGTTGGACAAAGCTGGTCTTACTTGGCACGAAGTCCCAGTTGCCTGTCATTAGGGCAGACCCAGCGCTCTGAGCTGTTCCCAAAAACTGTGTCCGTCATGCTGTGATCCTTATTATCTCCTGGAAATAACACAAAAGAAAGTCAGGCTCTTGCTTCACAATCACAATACAATATACCAAGCTCACATTGTTAAACAATCAAGCCCAGAGAGCATAAATCAAAATTAAAAGCCAGTGTTTTTAGTGCTGAATCCAGAAGACATTTCTTTACAAACTGGGTTGTAAAGAATCCAACACAAAGGAAGTCTGCAGAATTATACCAGACACAGCTTGATGATGTTTTTGGCTCAATAAGCTTTTTTATGACTAATTAAGTCTTCTGGAATTAGAAAAATAAGGGACATTTTGTCTTACATTATTTTTATGATACGGTTTTCAAAAATGTAGGATACATGTATCGATCACACAGCAGTATCACTTCATATTCTGTACTAGAAGTACTGAAATTACTGCAGAAACTGTAAATACATTGTACGTTTACTGTGAACACCACTGTAACTATGAAGAGAATAACAAAGAAAGGCCCAAACAGCTGTAGAAGATAGTAGAGGAAATCATGGGCAGGAGTAGGAATACAACAGCATACTATAGAAAATGTGGTCAGGAAATCCATAACCTAAAGGGAGTAGAATCAAAAAGGGAACCCCACAAAAATAAAACATCAATGGAGCAGGTATTTAAATGCTTATACAGTACAGTAATACTAAAGAGTATTAGAACCGAAATGACAGAAATAGAAGCAACTGTATTCCAATGCAATTATGACATAACTGGAGTAACTAAAGAAGGAAAACAGAAAATTAATTGAACATTTCACTTCAGTGCTCGCCAAGAGAGGAACTGACAGCATGCCTCAGGCATCGAAAGAACCTGCCACAATTAAAACACAGCACAAAATGAGTAGATGTATGACAGGTACAGCACTTGAAACAAATCTCTGGTACCTGGTGGTATTCTAGCAACTGAGCTTAAGAACACAAGAGATGTTATTCATTGGCCAACATTTTACAGACCTCTCCTCTGATTTTTTAATCCAATCTGAGAATCGGGGTTCCTTCTTAGGCCTATCACACTATTATAACTCACCAATAGTTATCAATCTGTTTATGAAAGCTACAGATCTATCCATTTACTATTAATTTGTTGTTTTCTCTTTTTCAGATTCTCATAATTGCTGTGCGAACCATAGAAATCAATTCCAGACAAGTTTCCTAAGGGATCAGACTGTGTCAATGCTCCAGGTCTGCAGTGACTGTTCTGGAATCACAGTATGGCAAAGTAAAGCAGTGTGTGAGTGGCGGATGGAGGTACAGTATGGGTTATCTGCATCTACAGTACCTCAGGTTAGCAGGCTGCACAGTAATTGGTCAGGCCCTGTGTTTGGATTACAAAGAGAAATGCAACTGATAAATCTAAACTTTTTTATGCAACGGCATTATTTTAAATTATTTTCAAAATTAACTTTAGGTCTACTAATGATCATAGACTGCAGGACTGCAGACTTGGCTAAATAATTAGTGTCATTTTGTACAGTTTTTTTAACAGTATGTAAAAATACATTTTGTACATTTTGTACAGTACACTTTGTACAGTATGTGTTCCTTCAATGTACTGTAAGAGCATTTTTTGTGTTAAAAACTAACTGATGCCAAGGTTATATGCAAGTATCTAATATACACTGATAGAAATATTCTGTTTGCCACTAATTACTTGACAGAAAACAAATCAGAGCCAGAACATATTATTTGTAAATGAGACAATGAATAAGCAATGTTATTTCCTAATTCAGTCATTAGATCAACTGAGTGTTTAACAGGCCTAATAATTTACTCTGATTGATACATTAAAGAACACTGTACTGCGGGTATCTGCTCACTAAGGCTTCAATGCCACATTTTTATTTATTCTGTCATTTTACTTAAATGTAGTATTTTAAAAGATTGCACTGAAACCCAGAAAAGGTGAAACGAATATTTTGAAGAATCTTTAGGAATAATCTTAAGGCTTTAAATCCTTTTAAATTAAGCACATTGGTTGTGGATGCATCAGAAATAAATCTGCATTCTATAACTGTGAATAATGACTAGTACTGATAAAGCTAGATTAAAATGACAGCCAACCAATAGCACATAGCAAAGATGCTGCACATCTTTATGGTTTTGTGTTTACACATATATTTTCAACAATTTGCAGACAAGCTATTTTCTATTACAACGTAATGATTTACAAGTAAACGATGCTCCGATGCTCACTATGATGGCAAATGAGTGAGGGACAATTTTGCCAAGGAGCATTAAAAAGAGCTTTTCACTACCCATCACACTGAATAGCCAAACGACAGATCACAGTTAAGGTGGCTGCCATGATGGGGATGAGAACTTGGCCAGCTTCCATAGCTCTAAAGAAACGAATCAATCTTTATCCTCAAGCTGCAAAGCTACATTTCTAAACACCAAACTAATCAATCCGTTTCATTATCTTGCATTTTGAAGAGGTTGTGAAAACAATTCACATGCTGTGGCAGCGATTGTAATAAATCAGAAGACTCCAACCCTGCCCCCGGAGAGCCCCGACACACCACTACTGTTTAAGATA